>NC_136976.1:2462500-2525000 GCF_032717465.1 Coenobita brevimanus
GAATTGGGATTAGGATGATGATGATGATGGTGGTGGTGGTGGTGATGATGATGGTGATGATGATGTGAGGATGATGATGGTGAATTGTGTTCGTGATGACAAGGACTGTGGTGATGATAGTTTTGGTGATGATGGTGATGTTGAAGATGGTGATGACAATGATGGTGAGGATGATGGTGGTGTTGGTGTTGGTGATAATGATGGTGTTGGTAAGGATGATGATGGTGCTGGTGATGATTGTAGTGATGGTGATGATGATGGTGTTAGTGAGGATGGTGATGGTGATGAAGTTGGTGATGATGATAATGATTGTGGTAATGATGATGATGATGGTGTAGGTGATGATAATGATTGTGTTGATGGTGATGATGATGGTGATGATGATGATAATATTAATTCTTACTCTTCTTTTAGATGAACATGCAGAAGGCGATGTGGTGGAGTGTGGCGGTGGTGGTGATGGAGATCGTGGTGGTGATGGTGGTGGAGGGAGGCAGGGTGGAGAGACAGGGTGAGTACTGAAAAGAGAGAGAGAGAGAGAGAGAGAGAGAGATGGGGGGTGGAGGGAGGGAAGGTAGGAAAGGGAGGAGGGTAGGAAAATGTGAAGGAGAGAGGGAGAGAGAGAGAGAAGAGAAAGGGAGGGAGGGGAAGAGAGGGAGGGAGAGAGAAGGAAGAAGGAAAGGAGAGAAAAGGAAGGAAGGAGGGAAAGGAAGGGAGGGAGGGAGAGGGAAGGAAGGAGGGAAAGGAAGGGAGGGAGGGAGAGGGAAGGAAGGAGGGAGAGAGAAAAGGAAGGAGGGAGGGAGAGTAAAGGCAGGAAGGAGAGAGAAAGGTGGTATTCTGATATACATAGGAAGTTCTGTTTCTTGGTGATATAATAATAATAAAGAAAATAATAATAATAATAATAATGACTAATAATAATGCCAACGACGACGATGATAATATTTCTCGTAGTAGTAGTAGTAATAATTACAGTATTATTTTTAGTAAAAACACTAAAAATAATCTTAATAATAATAATAATAGTAGTAGTAGTAATAATAATAATAATAATAACCCGTGTTGCACATTGCCCTCCATTGCAGCTTCTTGCAGCCGTGACGCGCCGTGCATCCTGTTGAGCGCTTGCAACACGTACCAGGAACAGCTCAAGCGACCCACCCCGGAGCTGCTGCGCCAGATTCAACGTGCTCTATGCAACAGGGACCGAAGGAATCCTAAGGTGGGTATGTGTACGTATTGCAGACACACACACACACACACACACACACACCACACACACACACACACACACACACACACACACACGCAACCTGAAAGCACTGATATGTTTCAAGAATTTTCCTTCTGTTACATCCCGTTTTCTTTTCACTAGGTATGCTGCCCAGGCGGTTCAGGGGGTACTTCTCCCACGCCCACACCCACGCCCACACCCACACCCACGCCCACGCCCACACCCACGCCCAACCCTGGCAGTGGTGAGGCCCTTCTTCCCAGCAGCTGCAATACTGGAGTGCGTCTGGGTTTTGCTCCCACAGTTGTGCATGGAGAGGACGCTGAGCTGGGCAGACTTCCCTTCATGGCACTGCTGGGATATGACTGTACGTGTGTCTGTCTGTATCTCTGTCTGTCTGTGTGTATCTCTGTCTGTCTGTCTGTCTGTCCCTCATTCTGTCTGTGTATCTCTGTCTGTCTGTCTGTCTGTATCTCTGTCTGTATGTCTGTCTGTATCTGTCTGTCTGTCTGTCTGTATCTGTCTGTCTGTCTGTCTGTATCTCTTTGTCTGTCTGTCTGTCTGTATCTCTCGGTCTTTCTCTATCTCTCGGTCTGTCTGTATCTCTTTCTCTCCGTCTGTATCTCTGTCAGTTTATCTGGAATCATAGCACTGGAACTGGAATCAAAGGCCTGGAATCAAAGCACAAGGACTGGAATCACTGAAACCGTAACGTGTCCAGTACTCCCCATCCTAGCCTAGGGCCCTTCCACCCAGTCCCCACTAAATTACACATCTCCCAGTCCTTCATTTATGCAACAGGTCAACTCTGGAACTGTCTCCCTCTGTCTGTATTTCCTACTTCCTATGATCTCCAGTCTTTCAAACGCAGTGTGTCCAGGCATCTCGAAGTGAACGGATCTTGAATTTGGCTTTCTTTTGTATTGTTTTTGTTTTTTTCTTGGAAGGAACCGTTCTGCGGGCTCAGCCTTTGGTTCCTTCTTCCTCGCAAGAGAAAAAAAAATCTAACCGCACGTCCTTCCTCCCCACAGCGCCCACCACGCCCAGCTGGCAGTGTGGAGGCACCCTAATCAATGACCAGTATGTGTTGACGGCCGCCCACTGCATAGACGAGAGATTCACCTTTGGGAGAAAAGTGTGAGTAGGCTGCTTGTTACTGAGTAGGGATGGCCAGGGTTAGAAATGACGCCGCGGACACAAATTATAGCCCGCGCACCAAATTGCTCGCGAAGCCGTCCATGAGAGAGAGAGAGAGAGAGAGAGAGAGAGGTTTAAGCCAGCAGACTGAAAGATCTTCGTTATACTGGCTTGTACCACTCACAGGTATCGATTTTGTTTATCTTCATCATTCATTCATTTTTTTCTTCATTTTTTCTTCTTCATTCTTTCTTTCTGTTTTACTTCGTTCATTCTTTCTGTCTTCATTCTTTCTTTCTGTTTTACTTCGTTCATTCTTTCTGTCTTCATTCTTGCATTCTTTGTTCTTTCTTCATTCATTCTTTCTCCATCAGCGATAACTCCAAAATGAAAAGGTGTACATGAGCCTGTCACACAACAAAACACCTCGCAGCAGCCGGGGATGTGCCTTTTGATACTTAGAGCGACATTTGAGCCACGGTACACGAGTTACAGGAATTTAAAAAGTCACTCGGATCTCCTCTCAAAAGTCCAAAACTCTACGGATTTGTATTGCCCCATTTCACTTCAGCTTTTACGTATACTGTATAGTTTGCGTATACCGTAGCTACCATCATACATTTAAGTGTCCGTTTCATACCATGGCTAATGTTTATCTGGCACCTAGCTTCTGTAAAAATATCATAAGCTATAAAACAAACGCGAAAAATCTGAAATAATTGCTAAGAAGCAGGGATGGAAAAGGTGCCAAAACCAGAGATGGGAACGAACACAGACACAAGAGAGCGTCTGAGATGGGAGGACATTCACTGTTCTATGCCCAGTATGTCGTTCCATGAGCCACAGACGTTTGTGAATAGCGTTTTCTTATCTTTTGATGTATGTAATTTGATTTTTCTTCCTCTGTTCAGCTTCTGTAAAAAAAAGAAAAAAGTGTGATATGTAGCAGTGGGTATAGAATATATTAAGGCAGATTGGGACCGGAAAACAAGCAGTTGCCACCTCGCCTGTGCCCGCCTTCTCAAAATTTAATTATCCCAAATACAGGATGGTCTATAGGTAGCATTGCAGTACAATCTCACTCTGTCCTGAATCTCACTACTGTAAAAAAAAAACTTATCTTTTCTTTAAATTCAAATCCTTTTTAAAATCGACATTCTTTAGCATCATAACCTCTCCTCTAGAATACTGGTTAGGAGAATACGACATCGGCACGGCCACTGATTGCAGAATACGAGATAGCTTCTTGCCTGTGTGCCATTAGCCTACTAGATTTCACTTTAATTCAAATCTAACTCATTTTTCTCTCATTACTTTTGCATTAACATAACATCCTGTCCATCAGAGCTGTCATGAGGCTTGGAGAATTCGGAATAGGCACAGCTACAGACTACAAAAGAGAGGATAACTTCTTCGTCTGTGCTATTAGCCTACTAGATTTCACTTTAATTTAAATCTAACTCATTTTTCTGTTATGACTTTTTCATTAACGTACCATCTTGTCCTTCAGAGCTGTCATGAAGCTTGGAGAATTCGGTATGCGCACAGCTACAGATTTCGAAACACTGGATAGCTTCTTCGTGTTCCTTTATCCTACTAGAATTCTCATTTTAGTTCAAATCTAACTCATCTGTCTTTAATTACGGTCACATAAATATACCTTCTCGTCCTTCAGAGCTGTCGTGAGGCTTGGAGAATACAACATAGGCACAGCAACGGACTGCGAAATAAGGTTAGGCAGTCAGTTTTGTGCCCCTCCCCCGCAGGACTTCCGCCCTGCTGAGATCATCGTGCACCCGACCTTCCACCAGAGGACCAACGTCAGTGATGATATTGCGCTCATCAGGCTGGATAGGAAGGCCCCGCTGGGTGGTGAGTAGGCATGTGTGTGTGTGTGTGTGTGTGTGTTTTGTTATATACAGTACATGTTTGTTGCTAATGGATTTTTGTTACATACAGACGTACACATATCCGTCTATTCATCCGTCCATCCCTACCTACCTACCTGCCTACATTCCTTCCTACCTACCTACCTACCTACCTACCGTACATACAAACCGAACGCCAGTAGTGTGGTTGATATGTAGGTGGACGTTGGTAGTGAAGATATAAAGTCGTGTATAAAGAAGTTTGATGCATGAATGTGTATAGAAAAGGGTAAACAGAGAGAGAGAGAGAGAGAGAGAGAGGGAGGTCCACGCCACGCCTCATCCCTGTACTGTGTCCCATTGTCTCGTTGTCAGTCTCCCTCTCCTCCTGACACGAAAAATAAAGTAATAATCATAAAAATCCCTCCCCTCCCAGCCTTCATCAAACCCATCTGCCTCCCCTCGTCCCCTGCCGAGGTCCTGAGCATCCCAAGGGCGGAGGTGGCGGGGTGGGGGCTGACGGAAGCGAGAACGTCAGCACAGATACTGCAGTCAGCCTCCCTTCCCTTCGTTGATAAGGCAACTTGCAATCCTCACTTTGAAAATAAACTCGTACCGGAGCAGGTGAGAGGAAAAGGTGTATTATTAGTACTGTTGTTGTTATTGTTATTCTTCTTTGTCATCTTCTTCGTCTTTGCATTTTCTTTTTCTTTCTTCTTCGTCAACTTCTTTGTATTATATTTGCTTTATATTCATATTCTTGTTATTATTATTATTATTATTATTTTTATTATTATGCTTTTTTCTTATTTTTATTATGTATTCTGCGTCTTTTTCGTCTTCATTTTATTATAATTATTTTTGTTTTTGGCTATTATTATTATTATTATTATTATTATTATTATTATTATTCAAGGTTTCCTACAGTGGAGAAAGGCAAGATAGTAGCTGAGAGAGAGAGAGAGAGAGAGAGAGAGAGAGAGAGAGAGAGAGAGAGAGAGAGACATTCTTCGCTGTTTAAGAAGTGCATATATAAATCGTTATGAAGTATCACAAAAAAGTAAAAAAAATTAATTGAAAAAGAAAAAAAAGAAAATCAAAAGCAGTCGACTCAAAATAGACCTCTTAATCTATCGTATCCCCTGATAGATTGGCCTCAGAAAAACTAGATAGATAGATAGATAGATACAAGCTGTCTCCATTATAAAAAGAAAAAAAAAATCAGAGGAATCACATTAAATTTACTGGATTTCAAAGTCAGTTGAAGAAGGTCCCTAACACCTTTCCCTAAGCGATTTATTTTGCTTAATAGACGGGAATAGAAGCCGATGGAAGAAGGTCCCTAACACCTTTTCCTAAGCGATTTATTTTGCTTAATAGACGGGACTAGAAGCCGATAGAAGAAGGATCCTAACACCTTTTCCTAAGTGATTTATATTGTTTAATGGAAGGGAAATAGAAACCCTAACACTTTTCCCTAAGCGATTTATTTTGTTTAATGGACGGGAAATAAAAGCCTTATCACCTTTTCCTAAGTGATTTATGTTGCTTAATGGACGGGAAATAAAAACCCTAACACCTTTTTCTAAGTGATTCAGTTTGGTTAATGGACGGGAAAAAGAAGCCTTAACACCTTTTCCTAAGTGATTTATTTTGTTTAATGGACGAGAAATAAAAGCCCCAACACCTTTTCCTAAGCGATTTATCTTGCCTTCCATTCCAGATCTGCGTCGGTGGAGAAATATCCCTAACACCTTTTCCTAAGCAATTTTTCTTGCCTTTCGTTCCAGATCTGCTTCAATGGAGGAATATCCCTAACACCATATCCTAAGCGACTTATCTTGCCTTCCATTCCAGATCCGCTTTAGTGGGGGAATATCCCTAACACCTTTTTCTAAACGGCTAATCCTGCCTTCCATTCCAGATTCGCTTCAGTGGAGGAATATCCCTAACACCTTTTCCTAAGCGACTTATCTTGCCTTCCATTTCAGATCAGCGTCGGTGAAGGAATATCCCAAACATCTTTCCCTAAGCGATTTATCCTGCCTTCCATTTTAGATCTGCGTCAGTGGAGGAATGTCCCTAACACCTTTCCTTAAGCGATTTATCCTGCCTTCCATTCCAGATCTGCTTTGGTGGGGGGAAGCAGGACTCATGCCAGGGCGACTCAGGTGGACCTACTTTTGTTGATGCCTCCTCCTCCACGCCACGGCAGGTGTGTTTATTGCTTGGTTTGTCTGTCTGTTTAGTGATCTATATGCTTGTCTGTGTCTTTATCTATTTCTTAATCTATCTATTTATTTATCTATTTATCCATCCACTAAATTATCTATTCATTTATCTATTCACTTATTTATCTACTTATGTATATCTTTTTATTTGTGTACTTTTTATTATTATTATCATTATTATTATTATTATTATTATTCAACTAATTTTTACTTTATTTATTTACTTAGTAGTAGTAGTAGGAGTAGTGGTAGTAAAAAGAATTATCACCCCAAATAACTAAAGCTTCAGAGAGTGCATACCTCCACCAGTGCCAGTAATACGATATATTCCTGCATCTGGATCGGGGTCTACCTGAAAATCTAATCACCTCTTCCTTGACCCACGGCCCACCTGTGTACCAAATTTTATTGAAATTCTATAACAACTTTTTGAGCTAGCCTGTGCACAGACAGACAGAGAAACAGATGCAGGTGAATATATAGATAAATGTAAATGTAAGTAGGCAAAAGCTGTAATAAATCTATCTAAATCAAACTTTCTTCAAAAGCAAGCATCAAAATTGCTTAACAATCCTAATGACAATAGAATATTCTGGTCAACTCTTAATTCTTTCAATAATAACTTTAACAAGTCATTTTCCATTCCCCCACTAAAATCTTCAGATGGCAACATTACAAATGACCCGCGTGGGAAAGCAGATATCTTTGCCATTACCTTTGCCAGAAACTCTACCATAGACGATACCACCCAGAATGTCTCAGTACTGGAACTTGATTCTCCCGAAATTGCCCCATTTAAAATACAGACAAGATACGTAAAAGCCATCCTAGACAGTTTACCTACCAACAAAGCTCCAGGCCCAGATGGAATTCCGCCAATTGTTTTGAAAAAGTGTTCCCCTGAACTTTCCTCTGTCCTAGCTAAATTATTCAGACTATGCATACGTACTTCTTTATTCCCAAATTCATGGAAAGAAGCCAATATCCACCCAGTTCCTAAGAAAGGAAGTTCGTCTGACCCCTCCAATTACAGACCAATAGCTGTCACATCTCTTGGTAAGGTATTTGAAACTTTAATTAATAAGCATATTGTTAAACATCTTGAATCCAACAACTTAATTAGTGATAGACAATACGGTTTTCGCCACGAAAGATCCACCATTGACATACTCAATCTCTTAACTCATACCATCTATCAATCAATTGATCTTTTTGGAGAAACTCATGCAGTAGCTCTTGATATCTCTAAAGCTTTCGACAGAGTATGGCACCGTTCCCTGCTGTCCAAACTCCCTTGCTATGGACTAACGTCTTTTGTTCCTTTGAATTCTTCATATCTTAGTGACAGGAAAATAGGAGTAAAAGTAGATGATGTATATTCCAATTTCCACTCAATTAACGCCGGCGTGCCGCAGGGATCAGTTCTGGCGCCAACCCTATTTCTGGTTCATATTAATGATTTCTTATCTGTCACCCACAATCCTATTCACTCATATGCAGATGATTCAACACTACATAGTTCATTCACACTCAGACATCCATTTACAAATTCTGATATCTCTACCTCTCAACTCAGTACAGCCATCTCCATAAATCAAGATCTATCTACAATCAGTGATTGGGGACAAAGCAACCTTGTCTCTTTTAATGTTAGTAAAACTAAATATAAACAGTTTACTAATAGACAGATATTGCCAGATTCGTACATTACCTTCAGTGCTACTAATATTCCCATCTCCAAAAGTATTGAAATTCTTGGTGTCTCACTTAACAGTGCCCTCAGCTGGACCTCTCATGTCAGATCACTTGCTAAAACTGCCTCAAAGAAACTTGGATTATTGTACAGAGTCCGTAACTTCTACGCCGATGAGCAGTTAGCTATAATTTATAAGTCATGCGCGGTCTCAGCTTGAATATTGCTCACCCTTGTGGAATGGATGTGGAGAGGTTGCATCAAGACAACTAGACAAAATTCAGAATAAAGCTGTTAGAATCATTAACAACCCTGCCATCACATATAAACTACCTCCCCTGCAATTAAGAAGGAATGTTGCCTCCCTTGCATTATTTTACAGATTTTTTTTGGCAAATGCTCAGACGAAGTTGTGTCCATGGTGCCACCTCTCCATGCCTTCCCTCGTGCTACACGGGCATCTGGTAGCGCTCATGACTGGAATGTCACTCAACCATATTGCAGAACTTCTGCCTATCAGAATTCTTTCATTCCCCGGACTGGAACTCGCTTCCCCAGAGTTGTTTTCCTCCAAATTTCAACCCACAACTGTTCAAGTCTACCTGTTACAGATATTTTATGAACAGAGAATACCAATAATCTGGTGTATGGATTATTTTATTTTACTCATTTGTTTTTCCTTCCTCCGTTCTGTTATTTATAAAAAAGAATATATATATATATATATAAACGATAAAGGAAGTAAATCAATTAAGTAAAACCAATAAAACCGCCCAACGCCACTCAAACGTGTCTGATACGCATTCCCAACAGGTCGGCATCGTGTCCTTCGGCAAGAGAGGCGTCGGCTGTGGCACCGTCGGCACCCCCGCTGTGTACACCCACGTGGCCGCCTACAGGTCCTGGATCACCTCCCATCTCAGACCCTAGGCAGTGGGGCTAGGAGTTGGGGGGGAGGGGTCTGGGTAACGTTTCTAGCACTTCTTCGTGACTAGTGGGCTACAGAACCTGGGTCACCTCCCATCTCAGACCCTAGGCAGTGGGGCTAGGAGTTGGGAGGGTCTGGGTTACGTTTCTAGCACTTCTTCGTGACTAGTGGTAGTTGTGGTTTTTATTGTTATTGTTCTTGCCAGTATTATTTTTGTTCTTGCCATTATTATTATTATTATTATTATTATTATTATGTATCTACTTGGATAAATCAGATAATAAAAAATTCAAGGATTATTTTTGCCTTTTATTTATTTATTTATTTATTTTTTTTCTCTCTCTGGCAATATTTGTACTAGTCTTTGTAATATGAAGAGAGAGAGAGAGAGAGTAATCACACACACACACACACACACACACTAAAAATTGAGAGAGGAAAGATTAGTTTAAACGGGATTCCGTAAGGCCTCCTCCATAGCGATTTTTTATTCCAATTCGCATCGATGTCCTTTGGTAAGTTATGGATGGAAAGTATATCATCATCAATATCATCATTAACATCATCGTCATTATCATCATCATCAACGTCATCAGCATCAACATTATTATCATCATTAACATTATCATCATTATCAGTCATCAACATTATTATCATCATTAACATTATCATCATCAATATCAGTCAACATTATTATCATCATTATCCTCCTCCTCCTCAGCATCATCCTTTCCTGATGATACACGGATGCTAGTCACGAAGAAGTGCTATGGAAAGGATGTAGAGCCGTAACATTGCCTTACTCTACCACTGAACTGTAAAAAAGATTAACGCGAGATGGTGCTTGTCACGAAGAAGTGCCAAGCGAGGTGATGCAGAGGAGAGCTTTTTCCAAGTGACCAGGGGCTTCGTAAACACCTCTTCCTAGGCGATTTAGTTTGGATATTACTCTTTGAGATTGTCCTGTATGTTATGTAGGTTGCTTTAATATCGATGATTGGTTTAATAACATATAAGATGATGTTAAGGTGTAATAAACAGAATAAATCGGTAAAGGAGAGGTGTTGGAAAAAATGCAGACCTTTTTAGAATACAAGGGAGGAAGATGCAGACGTCATGAGATACTGTCCTGCGCTCATATGATTCTTTGTTTACGTAATTAAAGATTATAAAGAAAACGTAATATATTGAATACTTGGTTATACTGCTAATTTAGAGTTTAACTTAATATTTGTGAAGTAATTAATTGGTCAAATGCTGTGTTTTAGGTATAATGAAGAAATATCCGGATTGCCAGACGGTCCCAAAGCTGGTGTGTACAAGGCCTGCGCGGTGAGGGTGCAGTCAGGATTACGTTTAAATAGTTTCACTTTTTCTGCCTTCACCGTCTAATATCACGTAAGTATGTAATGTACCTAACCTCTAGTAATTCAGGGCACGTGTGGTTAAGCCTCAAGCAAATCTAGAATGGTATTTGCTAGAAGGAGTGATTTTTCTAGTTCCGTAAAGTTAGGCTGCCTCAGGTTATCATGTTTTGAAAAGTTAATGTCTGAGATGATTTATAAATGAATTCTTCTAGATTGTTTCATATATATAAATATATTTTTCTCACGGCTGAAGAAAATTGGCTGGAATATGGAAGAATTATTATTTTTATTAGGGTTAAGGAGAATACAGTCCCTTCATCTTAACCTGGCCCATATTTTCGGTCCTTTGCAGATTATTTCACGTACCGTAGCTCAGTGGCAAAGTAAGACAGTACTACAGCTCTACATCCTTTCCATAGCACTTCTTCGTGACTAGCAATATATTAAAGTGTCAGTCTGCTTTTACAACTCTGCATTTAAGATGGGGAGGTGGTAATTTTAGGCCAAGTTAGAGTGAAGGGGGTATAGCAGTCAGTCTCCCTTTTTTCTTTCTCCTAGCTGAATATAATCGTCTGGAAGTACCAAGAATCAAATAATAAAATCGTCTTGGCATTGGAAGGGTTAATGACTAATTACAGTATACTGTAGATCATTAAAAATCAGAAAACAGATCCAGTAATTATAGGATCATAAAATTAATAAAATATAAATAGTAAATATAGGATAAAAAAATTCAGTTATATGAGCATTAAAAAAAAAAGCCAGTAATTATAGGATCATTAACCCGATTTAAAAAAAAGCCAGTAATTATAGGATTATTAACCCGCGGCGTCCCGTCGACGTTCTTTAACGTCCACACGTTTTGTCACTGCCAATCCTGTTGACGTACATAAACGCGAAAAAATTGCAAGGTCCCTAATTTGCACAATTTTCAATTTTCGCGAGTCATTTTTGGTACGTATACACGTGACACCTTCCTCAAGAAGATGCCAGGCAGGGACAATGCCTTAAGCCCTGTCCACACGAGCGGGCAATGCCCGCGGGCACAAGCGAGCAGTTTGCCTGTTGACGGGCTCACCGCTTGTGCCCGCGGGCAAATGCGTAAATTGCCTGTGGCATTTTACGCATTTGCCCGCGGGCACAAGCGGTGAGCTCGTCAACAGGCAAACTGTTCGCTTGTGCCCGCGGGCATTGCCCGCTCGTGTGGACAGGGCTTTACCCAGCAAGACCTCCTCCCCCCCCCGTGCATGCCCGGGTCTGAGCAAGTCACCTGTTATCAGTGACCTGGCCAGTATAGCCATGTCATGCCATGGTACGAAATTCAGGGCCAGAGTGATTCCCCAATCAATGACAATGTAGAGGACAAACTTTACATAGCATTAGAGGAAGAAACAGTTAGAAATGATGATCAGGTAATGTGGCAAAAAAAGGTCAGATATTAGTGAGTGAAACAATGCTTATAATGCCTATATTACTGCTTGAAAACCAATATACTCTCATACTACATATAAATTCGTACCAAGTAAATAAATAAATACCGTTTATGAGTGGATAAAATAGTTATCCTCCCATAGAACTCGTTTTCTTTGGTGCCAGCCTGATAGAAAACCCAGTAAGGTAAAGAGGTACGCCTACCTGTAATGAGTATTTTAAACCTCAGGTGAGCGATTTCTCTATGAATTTTCGATGTTTCTCACCAAAAGCGAAGGTTTGAGCCAAAAAATAAATTTTTCCTAAAATGGTCAGGATTGGGGGGAGTCAGTGGTGGAAAAGTGGTCGGGATGGGGCGGGTTAAGGTTAAAGAACTAATGCTGTAGTTACGGTACTGTGTTTCCACTCAACGCAGCTCAGTTGTCCCAGCATTTATCCTAACATACCATACTGTACAAGAATTCCCTTCTTAGCTTCTCATTGTGAACATTAATAAAAGTATCATCATCAGTATATACGAGAAGAATATTATCACAGAGTGTGCACAGGATAATTCCGAGACAAGGAAGAGTAGCCTAAGAGAAAATTGTCAAGTTCCTTTCACAGTACTACCTGTACCGCACATGAAAACTTAGACATGTCATACTTAACCCCTTAACCGCGGGGCGTCACTTTCATGACGCTCGGCTACAATGGATCATACCGCGGGGCGTCACTTTTGTGATTCTGTGTTATTTTGAATTATCCTGGGCTCTCAAGTGGTGCCTTGTATCATCTATCAGTACTGCCAATGTCCAACACTAGTCAGCACTCCAAATCTCATCTGTACTCCCATCCATTGTTGACATTTTAGCGATTTTACCCCCTTCGTGACTCCCCTCCCTACCTGCCCTCCATTACCCTCTCCTCTCACCTCCCACGCCGCGCTGCGCTACGGAAATTTCCCCCTTCTTTTTCCACAGATTTCATCCATTGAAATAAGCCCTATGCCCTATATTTTTACCAAATAATATATACCAAAAAAAAACAGGTAAGTGATAGTGTTATACTCCAGAAATTGGCTAATTATCACCTGACAAAACCTCACGTGCATTCATTCGCTACATTACCACGGTAATTTCCCCTTTGATTTATGCCTTGTAATCGATGTCTGTAATAAAAATATATATCAGAAAGGAAGGGAGAATCCTAATTGACATTTACATTCACCTGGAACTACCTATTTCTTTATTTATTGCCGAGATTTTCTACCTATAAAAAATTAGCCTGTAAGTTAGCAGCAGTCAGCCTAAAGTGTCATTGTCAACCTTTCCCTTCTCAGATAAGCCACGGCATTTAGTTCCTTGTCCTCCACTGTAGAGACAACATGTCGCACTCGCGCCCTGCCATTCCTGCCGCTTCTGCGCCCATTGCAAAGGGCCCCGTGACCTCTACTCCAAAGAAAAGTGTTGAGGCAAGCAGGAAAGGCCTCAGTGACTCTGCAGTGGCACGAGAACTTGCAGAATTGTCCATGATAATGATGGACAGTGACTATGACGATTCGGGTGAATCGTGTGATGAGCCAGGTGAGGTTATCGCGCCAGAAACAGCGACAACAAGTGCTTCTACAAGTGAATTAGTGTCTAGCTCCAAGGGAAAGGAGCCTTTAGTGCAGGAAGGACAAGAATTTGGGAAGGGAGTGAAAAGGCGGCGTGTTAGCCCCAGAACAATGCCCCCACGTGACCCAGCCCGCCATGAGTCACGAGTGCATTCACCTCCCCGTTCCCCAAGCCCCGCTTTACTCATCTCGTCATCATCGTCGGCTGAGTTATCTCCGGAGTCTTCGTCGTCAGAGTCACCACCAGCATCAACAGTGAAGGCAGGCCGTAGAGGTAGAGGTAGATCTAAGAGAGTGAAAAGTAGTGTAGCTAGTAGGGTAAGGGCTGCTAGTGCTGTACAGCAACCTAGGGTCAGTGAGAGTGACCTTGACAGAGATAAGCCTCCCTCACAGCCAACCTCCACCACCACCACCACCACCCGCCCTCCACCGCCACGCCAGGGAATCCTGGATGCTTTCGCGTGGACGGAAGGGTCAGATTTTGTCCCCGAAAATCTGGTTTTCGATGAGAGCTCCTCAGGAGTTCAGCCTGCCTTCACTATGGACGAAAATGCTGAGTGTGTCGACTACCTTTTGGCCTTCCTAGATGACGAAGTCATGCAGCACATATGTGATGAGACCAACAGGTACGAATCACAACGTGCTGCTAGTGGTACAGGTGCAGCCAAGATGCAACAGTGGACCATGCTGGGAGTGCAGGAGCTGTATATGTTCTTTGCCCTCATGCTTCTTATGCCACACTCCAAGAAGCATGAGTTGGAAGAATACTGGTCCATGGACCCCTTACTACCCTCACCGACCTTCAATAAGTACATGGCCAGAGATCGCTTCCGGAACATCATGGGAAACCTGCACTTTGCCGACAATGATGTACCTTCCCAAACCGACCCACTCTGGAAGATCCAGGAGATTCTGAACAGAATGAAGGATAAGTTCATGTCATTCTTCCACCCATTTCAGAAGGTTGTCATTGATGAATCCTTGGTTTTGTTCAGAGGACGTCTTCGGTTTGTTCAGTACATTCCAAGCAAACGCCATCGCTTTGGAATTAAGTTCTTTGTACTGTGCGACTGTAAGACGGGGTACATCCTTGACTTCGTCATATATTCAGCCAGCACTGTCGATCTCGATAAAACTCACCCCCTTGGCTTCTCAGGCTGTGTAGTAAAAGTGCTCCTAGAAAAGTGTTTTGGTGGGAATCATGTGCTGTATACAGACAACTACTATACAGCACCGAAACTTGCCAAATACCTTTCTGAGCACGGCATTGGCTCCTGCGGCACTGTGAAAAGTAATCGTGCCAACTTCCCCAAATTCCCAGAGGCGGGAAACTCGCAGCGAGGAAACGTGCACCTACGCAAGTGTGAGAAGATGCTGGCAATACGGTGGCATGACAAGAGAGTCGTGCACATGCTCACCACCGTACATAAGGGGGAGATGAGAGACAGTGGGAAGGTCAACCGTAGGACAGGCGAACCTGTGATGAAGCCTGATGCTCTGTTGGACTATAATATCAACATGCGGCTGGTGAACAAGTCCGAAATGATGATTGGTGAGATCGACTGCCTCAGGAAGAATACTAGGTGGTACAGGAAGGTTTTTCTGCATCTCATAGATATGACGATGCTGAACGCCTTCATCCTGTACAAGATGAAGGTAAAGCCACCCAAGTCCTTCTCCCCGAGGTTGTTCGCCAGGACTTGTGTCCAGCAGCTGCTGGAAAGATATGGTAGGGTGCAAGCAGCAACTCCAAGGCGCCATCCAGTTACACTTTCCGACCGACTTGAGCAGAGGGCGTATATGGATCGGCACAGACTTGAGCTAATGCCTGCCACAGGGAAAAGGAAGGCTGCGATTCGCAGGTGTCAGGCATGTGCGCATACCACACGCCGCACACCTGAGCATAAACGCACCTCTTGGCAGTGCGCTGAATGCCAGGTTCCCCTCTGTGTTACCTGCTTCTTCGATTATCACAGCCAGAAGCAGTTCTAACAGTGCAAGTGTGGAAGCAGAAATAATGTGTAAATAGCAGGTGAAAGCAATGGATGTTCAGTTCATATGATTGAACAGTGTATTATAGTTTTATCTTACTGAAAGTGACAGTGAATAACATAGTGTAAGTAAAATAGCAGGGTAAATATTGAAAATAGAATAGAAAATGTAAATAGTAATGTAAGTAATTAGTAATATAAGAATATGAGTACAAATAATTTATGTTATAACAGTGAGAGTGAATCCGTGGCTCTCTACGTATTTTACTGACTGAAAAATTGAATGACTTCAGTGACAATAAACTAATACGACTGAAGGAAACTTATGGAGAAAGACTCCAGATATATATAAGTGTGATATAGTAATAGAAATATAAAGTGTGAGGGGTTTTATGAATAATAAATGACAGAGTGCCTAGAGCGAACTAGCGCAAGTGCGACGATCAGACGCGCTCGTAATTTCCATTGCTTTCACAGTTTTTTTTTTTTGAGTATGGATCCCAGACTACTTGAAAATTGTAGAATAGTGTTTATAGTGTTTGTATCTGGCTGTGGTAATCATATTACGGGTTGTTGGGAAGTGTAAAGTGGAGACTTCGTTACCCTACTTCAGAGGTCTCCACAAGTCCTACGGTAACCGACGAAGGCTCAACAATCATTCCAGGAGAAAGCTGAAGGTATGTGCAATAAGCATATTTAATTTTATTATTCGAGGACTAATAACTGATTTTTGGCAAATATTTTTTTAGAGTCTGTTGGAGCCCAAATAACCCCGCGGGACACGCAAGTCATTGGTAAACAAGCCCGCGGTGTAGGGGTTAAACACTCCTTTCAAAATATTCTTGAACATTGCACTATACACACAAGTACATACTCATTCTCATCATGGAATATTTAAAAGCAGTGTTGACCCTTTTGGTGTCAAGAAAAACACTACTTTTTTGTGCACACACTTTCTATTTTCTTCCAGCTTTGTATTAGCCTTGTGTAATCGAGGCCAAGGTAGCAGATATTTACAGGAAGTCTTGAAGCACCAGTAGATACCCTTTGATCTTGTCTGCCTGTCTGTATAACTGTCAGTTGCCAGATGCCATAATCCCTTAAGGGGTGGCCATAGACAATGCGCCTCCATTTCTCTCTGTCCTCTGCTGCATGGCTTTCCTTCTTCCAACTTACAACCTCCCCCCTCTCAAATGTATGTCTCTACTCCATTCGACCATCTTCTCTGTAGTTTCCCATTCCACCTCACTCACATACACTCTTCTAGTAAGTCTCATTCTCTGTCCTCTCTAAATGGCCAATCCATCTCAAAGTATTTCTCTTAACACTTTCAGTCACATCACCATCAGTATGGCAGTGCTTCTTTTATTCCTCAATTGTCAGTCTGTTTTTCCATGTAATTCCACATGCTCCTTTCAGTAGCTCTTTTCTACTTTTTTATTTCTGCTGCTCTCACCCTTGACTTGTGTCCCTGCACCAGGGATGAGACCAGCATGTTGCCCCTGTGGAGGAGTCTGGTACTACTCAAGCTTAGATGAAAGTTCCTTAGCAAGAGGGGAAGATCCTGCCACCTCAAAGGATCCAAAACAAATTGCCAAAGCATCAGGACCCGAGGGACCAACAGCTTCACTCTAACAGGGCTAAAGATGTTCAACACCTCAACACCCTACCTAGATATCTCTGAATAATGGCAGCCTGCACTGTAGCAGCCTTCAAGCCGAAATTGGATGCCATCCTGCAGAAGACTGAAGACACACCACTCTCTGTGAATGCATGATGGATGCAGCGGTACTTCACGTAGCTGTGGGCGAGATCTCCACAGGGTGTCAGAAGGTAAGGTCCAAACTTCACTTCTGTATGCCAGAGTGGGGATCATAGTGCAGTACTGTCATGCAATGACCCCCTTCCCCCCTGCCCAGCTCACTTCCTTGTTCCTTTCGACCTTTTACTGCCTCATATCCTTCATCAATTTTGTGTAAACACAGTATCACTTAAAAATGAAAGTCCGTGTAGGGCAATATCCTTGGTTCAATTGTATGGCAGATCAACCGTGCTGCAAAATACTATCACCTGTCTATAAAGATCCAGACTGTCAGAATTATAAAATGAAAGCAAAACTTATGTTTGTGCAGAAGTAACCAACACCCATAAAACCAAAATATTAATGAAGTTACATGGTTGAAAAACCTAGTCAGTACCTGGTGTGACTCATCAGAAGTAATCATGTTTGTGATTGAAAGTGTTAAGAGAAAAACTTTGAGATAGTTTGGCCAAGTGGAAAGGATGGAGAATAAAAGATTGGCTGGAAGGGTGTATGAGAGTCAGACTGGCTAGAAGAGTGTATGAGTCAGGTGGAGGGGGACAGGAAGAGAAGGACACCAAGGATGAGATGGAACAATTGAATGGAGAGATCAGTTATATTAGACAGTGTGGTGTTGAGTTAAGAGATATACCAGCCATATAGCATAGGACAAGGCAACATGGAGATTTGTTTATGGTCAGTCATCTCTCACACGATTAAGGCATCATGCAATAGATAGATAAACAGACATCAGATGAGGTAAGTGTAAGGACTACTGTAAGGATTAAGGGCATCATGCAGTACATAGAAAGATAGGTAAACAGCCATCAGATGAGCTAAACCCTGAGAACTACTGCAAACCTTCAGTGTTCCACAATTGACCTCATTTTCTTGTTGCAGAGTTTCATGGTATAAAGAAATTATTATTATTATTATTATTTTTTTTCATGTATAAACGCACCAGCAATAGTTGGCTAAATAATACACAGCAAAAAGATATCAAATTCATGGTTAGTTCTGCACTTACTATGATAAAAATATAGAAGTGAGTTGTTTTTTCTCAACTTTATATGTTTGCCTTATCACATCTAATATTTGAATTTTTATTTTTATCGTGTAAGTTGGTGAATGTTGCCAAAGGGGTGAGAGTATAAAAATATGTATGAAAATATTATTAAAATTGAGATGATTTTGCAAAGTGGAGGAAGTGTGATTGTTGGGGGTAGGGTTGTGAGAGGTAGACCAAAAAAGCTCTAGGTTTGTCATAATCATATTGTGATTTAGGGATAAAGGACTGAATAGGAAGGCTGCCTGAGATCAAACAGCATGGAGAGCCCCCATGAGGTGATCAAGGCCGATCCATACAAACATGCTGGAGTCTAAGAGCATGTTGGAGTCTTTATAACGATATAGTCTTACGGCACTTGCATTTGCCTGTATTATTGTTCTGTGATTAAAACATGTGAAATAAATGATTTAAAAAAAAAATGCCTTAAGTGCATTAAGGGTTAAATCTGCCTGGAATTCCTCTCCCCACCCCCATCTTTTTATTCTTTTTCTTTTTTCTTTTTCTTTTGTGCTGGGTCTGGTCCTGAATGTGGTTAAGTCTGATTTCATTCTTGGTATTGAAAGGCAGATTAATTCAGCATATGGTGAAAATATTCGCTCCTTTAACATTGTGTAAACTGGAGCTGGTGTATACTGTATGTGGATTTTGTTCTTGTCACCCCAGGCTCATCCAGCAGGTAAACCAGGTACACTGCACACTGGATTTTTTTTATTTATTTATTTTTAATCCTTGTTTTGTGTTTGCCTCTTACGTGTGGTTAAACTCTTTTTATCTCCAGATGATACTGATCTTGCCGCCAACCTGTTGCTATAAATCAAGGTTTGGAAAGAAAGAGCCAATGTGTAGGATTTTTTTTTCAGGTGTGTGCATTGACTCAGCCACGGAAACTGCCCACAAAAGGGGGAAGGGGAAAGAAGAAAGCCAAAGAGGGAAGGGGAAAGACGAAAGCCAAAGGGGGAAGGGGAAAGAAGAAAGCCAAAGGGGGAAGGGGAAAGAAGAAAGCCAAAGGGGGAAGGGGAAAGAAGAACGCCAAATTAATACCACATGCAAGGTAACATTCATCCTGCCAGCTGCCTCAGGTAAGTATATGACTACATTTTGTTTCTGCTGTAGTCCCAAACCCATCTGGACAGGAAATGAGTAGTTACGTTCCTTCTGCAGTCCACCATCCTCCCTTTTTGGAATAGGGAGTTGAGGGAGAGGGAGGTAGAGACTGAGGATGAGATGGAGGGATGGAGTAGAGAAGTACAGTATATGAGATGAGGGTGTGAGCTGGGGGGAGGGCAGTGAAATAACGGGACAAGGTGACATAGAAGTGATTTGTTTGTGGCCACCTCTTACTGGGTGAAGGCATCTGGCTATAGATAGATGGAGTTAGGGACATTTGTGTATTGGTGCTGTCATTTCCCAGCCGTCCACCATCCTCCTTTTGTTTAATAGGTAGTTGAAGGAGGTTTATATATTGTTGCCAGTGCATGAAGGTATCTCTCTTCAGTACCAGCGTGCTTTTTGTACATCATGGAGATTTATTCTAACCAGGGACCAGTGCCATGTTTTGGTGTATACTTGATTTTTTGCTGAGTCCTCCATCTTGCTCTCTGGAAACAAGGAAGTGCAGTAGTTAAAGATTGGAATGGGCAACACGGAGAGCCGTCCCAAGGCCAACACATGCAGGCATATTGGTGCCTTTATAAACAATAGGATACAATATGATGAGTTTTGTATGGGGAGAGCACATGACCAGGGTTGATACCACTAATTTAACTGGAAGGGTGTTGGATGGATTATGTGATGGGTATAATGAAGTGCATACTTGTGGATAGTTATGCCTGTTTGGTAGAATCAGGATTCCAGGGGCTAGAGTGGTGTATGAGTGTGTAGTCCATTTCACATGCCATCGAGACACAGAGTACAGTTATTCTCACATTTTTTTCCTTTGTCTTTTTTCTTTCTTTTCCACTATTTCATCCTTAGCTTATCCTGCAAGGGTTGGGAAAGGTGCAGGTTGTATTTTCTGTATGGCAACTTTTTTTTTTTTCCCTATATGATCTGATGATTTCATATGGTTTTTATATGTTACCACCAGACAGTTTTATTTACAGTAGGAGACAGCCCTCATTGTGAATTAAATCTATCTAAAGCCCTCTTTCCCATTACACTCCAGCTTGACTAAAATTGCCATCTCTCCATATTCAGTGCTGAGTGGTAACAAAAGAGTAACAAGAAATAACACAAAAATAATGCTAATCATGAAGAGTTACTTAATGCAGAAGCATAGTATTGTCTTTTTCTACTGGCTGAAGGTGCCCTGTTCTTGTCATTCACAATCCTCCTTTTGGGGGATAGGGAAGTACAGTAGTTGAGGAATGTTTCTGTAATGGACCAGTGGAGCCACATACCGGTACTGTAGTTGTATCACTGTTACCGTGTGATAGCTTCCTTTCCTCATTCATATCGTTCGTTCATATAGTTTATAAAGGCCTCATGTCTGCTGTGCCTTAAAAATCTATCTATCCATCCATCAACTGTATTGCCAGACACCTTAATCCCGGACGGGGTGGCCACAAACAAATCACCTCCACGTCACCCTGTCCCCCACCATTTCATTGCCCTGCTCCCAGCTCACACCCCTCTCTCTCATATGCCTCCCCATTCCATTCTTTCATGAGATTGAGGGGCCTTAAAAATGAATTAGATAATATTCAAGGGACCACCACAATGCAAAACACAAAATAAGCTGCCTAGGAAGATGTGTTGAGAGGCCTTGTATGCCCAAAAATAATATGGCCCAAGGTTTTCTTCATTCAAATTTTTATCCCTTTTATACATGGTGTGAGCTGGGGGGAGGGCAGCATGATGGTAGAGGACAGGACACCATTAAGACTATTTGTTCATGATATCCCCCTTTCCCTGCAGGATTAAGACTGTCAGGATTTAGACTGATGATGATGATGATGATTATTATTATTATTATTATTATTATTATTATTATTATTGATTACTGTTATCTTTATGTATTATGTTCACTAGATAGGTACAAGTCTTTTATAGATAGATAGAAGCATATTGATGTTCTTTTTTTCCCTATGAAGTAGATTTGCCACTTTTCCCCAAGCATTTTTAGTTGCTGTGGCTCCAGGCTCACCTGAGATGGGAACTCCGTGGACAGCAGGCATGAAGTTGCCCATCTGCTGCAGTCCACCATCTTCCTTTCTGGGAATAAGGAAGTACTTGAGAAACATTTGTTTCTCTTCGCACAGACTTTCTTCTCCAATTCCACCTTAGACGATTCCGGTGCTGTTCCTCCATCACTTCTTCCCTCTGACTTCCTCATGGCTGACATTAAAATTTCTTCAGTTGATGTATTTTCTGCCATCACTGGCCTCAATACTAACAAGGCATATGGGCCTGATGGAGTCCCTCCTGTTGTTCTCAAGAACTTTGCTTCTGTGCTTACACCCTGCCTAGGCAAACTCTTTCGCCTTTGTCTGTCAACTTGTACCTTTCCTTCTTGCTGGAAGTTTGCTCTTATTCAGCCAGTCCCAAAGAAGGGTGACCACTTCCAACCCTCCAACTATCGTCCAATTGCTTTAACGTCCTGTATTTCAAAAGTTTTCGAGTCAATTCTTAATAGAAAAATTTTAAGGCATCTTTCCTATCACAACCTTCTTTCCGATCGTCAGTATGGGTTCCGTCAGGGACGCTCCACTGGCGATCTTCTCACCTACCTTTCAGACTCCTGGTCATCCTCCTTTCGGGACTTTGGCGAAAGCTTTGCCATTGCACTTGACATCTCAAAGGCTTTCGATCGAGTCTGGCATAAATCTTTAATTTCCAAACTGCCCTCCTACGGTTTCTATCCTTCTATCTGTGCCTTCATCGCTAGCTTCCTTTCTGGTCGTTCTATAGCCGCTGTTGTAGACGGCCATCGTTCTTCTCCTAGATCTATCAACAGTGGTGTTCCTCAGGGCTCTGTCCTATCACCAACTCTCTTCCTTTTATTCATCAATGATCTTCTAAGCTGTACATCTAACCCTATCCACTCATACGCTGATGACTCCACCCTTCACCTTTCCATTCGGTTCCCGCAACGCCCATCTCAACAGTTACTTCAAGAAACAAGGGATGAGGCTATGGCACACCTAATGTCTGACTTGGCTCGTATCGCTGACTGGGGTAAAAATAATATGGTTGTCTGTAATGCATCTAAGACTCAGTTCTTACACCTATCAACCCGACAAAATCTTCCACAGGTATACCCATTAATGTTTAATAATATTCAGCTTAATCCTGCATCATCCTTGAACATGCTTGGGGTTTCATTTACTCGGGACTTATCTTGGAAAGATCATATTACATCTCTTGTAAAATCTGCTTCCAAGAGATTGGGTGTGCTAAGCCGACTCCGCTCTTTCTTTACCCCTTGACAATTGTTGACTCTATACAGAGGTTTTATCCGCCCCTGTGTGGAGTACAACTCTCATGTGTGGGGAGGCTCCCCACATGCAGCTCTTCTCAATAGGGTGGAGTCAAAGGCTTTTCGTCTCATTAACTCTCCTCCTCTTACTGACTCCCTTCAACCTCTGTCTCTTCGCCGCACTGTTGCATCTTTATCTCTTTTCTATCGCTACTTTAATGGTCACTGCTCCTCTGAACTGTCTGCTTGCATTCCTCCACCTCTACGACGGGCGCGTAGCACCCGTCTGGCAGCAAACTCTCATCCCTTTTCTGTCCAACTCTCTAATGCAAGAGTTAACCGTTACTCCCAGTCTTTCATTTATGCAACAGGTCAGCTCTGGAACTGTCTCCCTCTATCTGTATTTCCTGCTGCCTATGATCTCCAGTCTTTCAAACGCAGTGTGTCCAGGCATCTCAAAATGATCGGATCTTGAATTTGGCTCTCTTTTGTATTTTGTTTTTCTCTTGGAGGGAACTGTTGCTGTGGGCCATGGCCTTTGGTTCCTTCTTCCTCGCATAAAAAAAAAAATTAAAAAAAAAAATAACCGGAAATTGAGCCAGACAAGTGACGTTAAATGGATCAGTTCATCTTAGGTCTTGTGTACTAGTAGTTGTAGCAGTTGCAACCCCAGTCTTCATCAGATCATTAACCCAGTGGACTGCAGGCAGAGCTATCCCTCTATAGTCCATTACTTTGCTGTCAGGGGATAGAAATAGGATTGGGAAATGTTGGTATAATCAGACAGCTCCTTCCCTTGATCTCGTTGGTGCCACCACCTGATGGCGTCCTTCTCCAGCACCAATACTTTAAGAGTTAATTAAGATCTGTATTGAACTCCTCCACAGACAGGGTTAAACTATCAAGAGACTTGTGAATATCTCCTGAAAACTTGCCATATTTTCAGGGACCACCTGTGCTGCTGTCCTGCTGTTCCTGCTGCTGCTCTGGTTGGTGCTCCTGTTCCTGCTGGTGCTGCTGGGATTGGTGGTGATGGTGTTGGTGGGGTTTTGATGCTGCTGCAGCCACTGGGGTTGGTGGTGCTGCAGGCTCTGTGGTTTCTGTCATTACACAGTGGCCTCTAAACTCTGGGGAAATGCCTCTGACATCCCTGAGGACTCTTCCCCTTGGCCACCCTCTCATTACCCTGGCTACCCATCTTCAGTTCCTATCGACATCACAACTTCTGTGACATTGAACCCTTGCTGCTGCTGCCACTACTACTACCACCCGTCTGAAGTATGTGAGTTGTACAATTTTTGGTTTGTCCACCATGACTTGGCTGAGATTTTTGTCCTTTGGCAGCCTGATTACCATAGCCCAGACGCAGAGTAAGACAAGGATAGCAGTACTGTGGCTCTGCATCCTTTCCAAATCACATGTAAGCCAGGTTGATGTGGACAGAGTATGCTAACAGTTGCTCCCCTACTTAGGAAATTTATATTGAGAATTCCCCAGCCCATCCTTGGGTGGAAAAATGAGGAAGGGCAGATGATGACAATGATAATGCTTAATGATGATGATTATTATTATGATCAGCAGTTATGCCAGGCTCTATAATTACATCAATCTACCACTAGGGTATACAAGGCCAGTTACTTTATCCAGGTACTCATTTCATTGCTAATTGTTGATGATAATGATAATGATAGGATACTGCAGTGCCAGGACTTAATCCGTGACACTATGAGGCTTACACCTTTTTAGCGACAACATTAACCACAAGGCCTAATAAAATCTCAAGCTGGTAAGTCCTTCATCTTGTCAGCAGCAATAGTTTGTAGCTCAGATGTTCATAAGTGGGAGAGCAACTGTCTTTATTCCATTTATTCCATCTAACACCAGATGTTTTATTCAGGTGAGAGTGATTTGGGGGTCAAAGGATAATTATGATATTTTTTTAACACACACACACACACACACACACACACACACACACACACACACACACACACACACACACACACACACACACACACAGATATGAATTAGCCCATGCACAATTATCATAGTTCTTTCACCTTAACATGGCCCAGGTTTTTGTCCACTCACCATCTTTTTTCATGTAGCTGAGTGGTAGAATAACACAGGTCTACAGCCTTCCCATTGCACTTCTTCATGATAAGCACTATTCTTTTTGATAAACTATTGCTTAGAAGGTAATTTTATGCCAGGTTTGAGTAATAAGAGTTTAGTGAGGATATTCCCCAGGTATACCAGTACCAGGTAGGTTTGAAACCTTTGCATTGCACTTCTTCATGATTAGCATGTTTTCTTGCTAAGCTATTCCAGTAACTCAGCATTATTTCAAGTTGATAGATAGATGGGCAAGTATACAGATAGATAGATAGAAAAGCATTACATAGTTACACATAGATAGTAGATAGATTGCAACTTTGAAGATAGTCATGTACACAGATAGAGAAACATTGCATAGATACACATTATTGATAGAGTACTAGATAAGTGGTGGGTAGATAGATATATTGCTAGAATTTTGAGATAGAAAGAAAGGTTCCCCAGGTTATTTTTGATGCCTTTGACAGCTAGTACAGTATTTCTCTCAGTTGAACAATGTCTGGTGTTAGTTCAATTAAAGTGGTTTGTCTTCTTCGTGGCTTTGGTGATTTCCTAACATAATTTCTTAGCAAGCCTCCTGTGCCACGTAGAAGACACCCCAGTGAATTATGCATGTGATATTATTATTATTATTATTATTATTATTATAAGCTGATGATTTACTAGATGTATAGTGGACAGATTTTTTTTTATAGGCTGTGGTTTGCCCAGTTGTTTCATTTCAAAAACTTCATATTAATTTACTGGATTAGCATACTGTACGATACTGGTATATATTGCAGTCTCCCAAATCTAATGTTCATTTAAGAAAAACACACACACTTGGCAATATACTTTTCCACTTAAATTTCCCTGCAGCGTTACCTGTGTTTGAGATTATTCCCTGAACTTTCTGAGGTCGCTGCTGTGTTTTCCGTTTCAATCACCCACACCAATTGACCCTGCGATGTCAGTGTTACTCATTGTTTACAAACCTTAGCCCTGTTGATTCGCCCATGTCTGTAATTAACCTTAACATTCCATGAAAGCGTGTGCGGCAGGAAAAGCAATTATGGTATTCTTGACGTCAGATGGAAATTGGACAGACTTTTTAAAATGTGCTAAAAGATTGAGTAAGGTTGGTAACAAGTGTGGTATACCAGTTATGACATAAGGCAGCAAAGTAATATAGAAGTTAAGAAAGCTTTGTGCAGGTGGTTGGAACTAAGGTTAGAGACACCTGGCCAGCTGTATGCAGTCACAGGCTATAAAATCTTTACCAAGACTCCTGTCCTGAGCATGAGCAAAAGTATGTAGATACTTCTCTGCCGGCTGTAGCAATGGAAGGTGTTGTTTGAAATATTTTATGTGGTATGGACTGCACACTGAAGCTACCATTCTTTCATAGTGTACCATCCTCCTTCAGGGGGTTTGTAAAGAAACTGAAGTATGTTAGTATAACCTGACAGCTTCAATATCTGATCCCTACCATATGAAGGTGTCTGTTCCAAGCATCAGTAAATAGAGTATGAGAAGGAATGATACTCGCTTGTTTTATGAGGAAGAGTAATAAATATGAAATACAAGTTAGTGCTGGCAGAGAATTGTTGGCATACTTCTGCACATGCCTGTACATCACAAACAGGTGCAGTAAGTCCTTGGCACAGATACACAAAATACAGGGTGGTTCATATGTAACATGTCTGATTCTGTGTGTTTTGTCCTTGCTTTTGAACCATACCTTACCCCATCCTTCAGTGGGAAGAAGAGGTTAGGATGATGATGATTGCAATGTTGAGTGTGATAGGAAAGGCTGATGTTGATGATTATAATGATTTTGATGATTATAATGATGATGATTGATGTGGTAAAGGCTCAGTCAGCATTACCATCTCCACCCTGCATCATTTTCTGTTTCCCATAACCCTTTCTTATGTTGTAGTGATTGCTTGATTGCGTCCATTGTTTGCATCATTTTTTATCAAGTAATCAAACATCTCCTCTCGCATGTGCTTCCAGTAATTGCGTAAAGTTCACTCATTGTAAGTAGAGATTTTTGCCCACCTCTGTCGTTTATCTTTCTATTACCAGACACCTCAGATCTCACAAGGAGTTGGCCACAAACAAGATGCCTCCATGTCACTCTGTCGGCTGCCATTTGTCTGCCCTCTCTCCAACTCACACCCCCCTCCGTTGTGTCTCTCCACTCCAGTCTTCCATGTCAGCCTTAGTCTCCTCATCCTCCCCTCCCCCCGCCACGTCACTCACATACACTCTTCTAGTCGGTCTCTCATTCTTTATCCTCTCTCCATGGCCAAAGCCTCTCAAAGTATTTCTCCTAACAGCACTGCAATGCTTCTTTACTTCCTCATTTGTCTGTCTGTGTGTCCATAAAATGCCACACACTTCACTTCATTTCCATTGCCCTCCCTCTTGACTTGTGTCCTTCCAATAGGATCCAAGCTTCACTTCCATGCCCACTTCTATCCCCGTCCCTCATATATATTTCTCCACTCCATCGTTCCATCTCATCATTGGTCTCCCCCTCCACCTCACCCACATACTTCTAATCAGTTTCTAATCCTTAATCCTCTCTACATAGTCAAGCCATCTCAAATTATTTCTCCTAACAGCACCACAATGCTTCTTTACTTCCTCATTTGCCTGTCTGTCTGTCTCCATAAAGCTCCACACACTCCTCACTTTATTTCCACTGCTCTCACTCTTGACCTGTGTCCTTCCAGCAGGATCCAAGCTTCACTTTCATGCTCACTTCTCTATTCCTTATCATTGCTTTCAGTGATCCAGCAACTTTTCTACACTACTGTACCCTTTCCAGCACTTCCCTCCATCCTTATTCATCACACTACATAAGTACTTGGATACTCTTTCATTCTGCGTTTCCTCATCATTCTGTTTTATTGTGTATCCTGAAAGGCCATCACTTTACTCATATCTACATTCACTTTTGATTCTGTTTCCTACATACCCCCCCAAACTCATTCACCAAGCCTTGCAGTTGACATGCATCCATGCCTAACAATACAGTATCATCAGCAAGCAATTGTTCAGGAAGTTTCCACACCTTACCCTCCCTCATTAGACACTCCAATATTCACTTCCCTACTTGTTATCTCTCTTATAGCTCCATCCATATATAAACTGAACACCCACAGAGACATGACACAGAAACATGACACAAGATATGACACAGAGGCATGACACACAAATATGACACACAGAGGCATGAGATTTTTGCCCTAATTCAGATTCATTTCCCTTACCTCCTTGGCAGAATAAAATAGCACTGTGGCCCAACATCCTTTCCTTAGCACTTCATCATGACTAGCACCGTATTACAGTATTCAGCTAGCATTTACAAAGGGAAGATGGTACAGTAATTTAATCTCCAGCATAATTGAATTAAGTTGTCAAAATATCTTCATCCCCCATACCCGCAGACTGAGCCAACACCACCAGATACATATGGGCAGCCCCGTATTGTGGTGTAGTAAATTGTGGGCTGCTGTTGCTGTGGTCCTGTATTCCTCTGTAGTGGCACTGTAACCAAACCACTTCTCTGAACCAGTATAGCGCCAATTTCAGCATTTTAGCCGATTCAGTATTTGCTCCCTGACTAAGCAGAACAGTGTCAGTTATTTTGTATTTTATCTGTGTGTGCTAATCATCAAGCTTGTGGAATGAAATGTTGCTAAATGAGTTGAGAAATTTTGCTAAGGCTATATGCATGTCATTTTCCAAAGTAGACTGCTGAAAGATGCAAACACACGTCTGAAAAAGATTACTAGAGGAGAATCTGTGTTGTAGGGAAAACTCTCATCCACAAGCTCATATTGCCTCTCTTCTTTCATTAAATTCCATTATTTAGTTTCTCCAGCATTGACTGTGATTCATAGTTAAAATGAGCCACGGACCACCACAACAGCAGGTATTATCAGCCTGAAAGATCATAAATAAATGTGGCATATAAAAGGACTTCGCAGAATGCCTTAGTGCTTTTTTACCCAACAGTAAAGAAAAGTGATTTGCAAATATTATCCTTCCTGAGTTATTGATATTAGTTGTTATATCTTTATGCCTGTTTTCTTGTAATGATGTGTTACCGGAATCTTTGCATTATTGTTATTGCCATGTCATAGTGATGTGTGGTACAGTCTGCTACAGGAAAAAATATTCTGAAAATATGCACCTGTAGTCCTTGTTTGGGAGATTTCAATTGGTAACAGGTCAACTATGGAACTGCCTTCCTTAGTCTGTATTTCCGTCTGCCTATGACCTCCAGTCTTTTCATTGCAATGTGTGCAGGGATCTCAAAATTAACAGACCTTGACTTTGGTTCTCTTTTGCTTATTTTTCTTGCAGCCTTCAGTTTCTTCTTCTCAAAAATAAAATATAAATAAATAAATAAATAAAATAAAAAATAACTTCCCTGAATTGCACTGAGAAATTAAAAAGTAACAAGCATCCTTAATTAATGTCCGTTTGTGTCAGAGGGTAATGATCATCCTGACTTGTTTCTTGTCATTTATATCCAAGCACAACAATCAGTCTGACTTGATTCCCTTCATCAAACTTCCCCAGTTGATTCCTTTCATTTATGTCAGCGAGTAATGAGCGTCCAGAGTTGCCTCCCTTCTTATATACAACCATTTGTAATTATTTTGGTTTACGGTTTTTGTTAATACTGTTTTCCTGTGGCTGTACTGTATGTTTATATTGTGATATGGGTGGATTTTTCTTGTGCATTTTTATTTCCGTTGATATATAGTCAGTTTGTCTTGGCCTGACAGATTCATAACCTCCTTTAGCTTGGTTGAGGCCAAGTGCTGTCAGATTGGAGAGTTAATTTCACTAGTAACCAAGGAGGCTCATTCCTACCTCATTGATTTTTTATGCAACCATGAATTAGTATTGAGGTTATAAAAATTTGCCTGATTCTGTGAAATGACAAACAAACTGACTCTAGTTGTATGTTGTTATGGTTTTTATGTCTTGTGTACTTGTAATGATGTATGTCCATTACTTGTTCATTTCTATTCTTATTTGTAATATCATAGGAAAATGTGCCCTTGTTGTGTCATCTTTAGCTGTGTTAAAATGTAAAGTGATCCTGTGCTGCGCCAGTGGCCTGAAATATTTGTGAGTTTCAAATCATATAATCTTTTGTGGTAGGTGGTGGCAACCATGATCCTCTCACTTGATGTAGTGCTGCCTACTTCATCCTTAGCCTTTATCATTCTTTTTCTGTGCCTGCCCTCCTCTCTTCCTATTTCTCCCATCTTTCCTGTCACTTCTTATTGCTTGTCTTTCCATTACAGGTGGCTTTACATTGAGTGACAGGCCAAATGGTTTCCTGTAAGCCAAGAAGCCATTTACATCGCTGGGTGGTTACCATATAACCAAACCATACATACTTCCTACAGGTCAGCAAGTGGGTTGGTGGAGGGTTAGTGCCCCTCCCCGTAAAACAAATAACTCAAAGTCAAATGGCCACCCCTTACGGGATTGTGGCGTCTGGCAATAGATAGATAGATAGACATAGACATTCCTTTTTCAAGCGTAAAATTTGCCATACGTATATTTTTTCAGCTTATGAAAGAACTAATTTGCCTGTCAAGTCCTCTCCAATCATCTGTTACCCCTTGGTATATCAGAAATCTGCATTAATACTAGTTGAGCAGATTATTTTGTGCAGTATACAATAGTAGGTTAGGCAGACTATGTTATATAAAGTTGTAAGTTCTCTAACATCACAGCCAAGTGTTTTTAAGATACACTATCATTATGTTTTTGAGATCTAGTCACGTTTTGTAGGGGTGTTCACTGTATGCTGGTAATATTTCTCACACTTCAATGCTTCCCCTTTGGTTATGGATTTTTTTTAGGTGATGGTGATAAGTTTATATGGTGCAATTCGTGGGTTGTGCTGTTGATATTTCTCCTGCTCTATTGCTCTTCTTTGTCTGTGGATATTTTTCAGGTGTTTGTGATGGTGTTGGTGTCTGAAAGGTTAGGTTGTGGTGGTTTGTGATTCTGAGAGAGAGAGAGAGAGAGAGGTGAAGTATCCAAAGGGCAGTGCTTTAATATCTGAGTGAGCAAGGATGTGTGGTAACCCTCATGGTGTGTGTGTGTGTGTGTGTGTGTGTGTGTGTGTGCTGAAGGGATTTGAACAGTGAGTGAATGAGTGTATGAACCATTTCAGATTTCAGAGGTCTTGCAGTTGGCCAAGCTTCTCCCACTGTTGGGTTTCCTCTTTGCTCTATGGGCCCTGTGCATTTCATCCATATGTAAAAAAGAGAAAGAAAAAAGCATAGGGTGGTGATTATTATTGCTTTGAAAATAAATGGTTGATGATGATTGCATGACAGAGAATTGGTTAAAAGGATGATGATGATGATGATGATGATGATGTTTAGTCTGCTTCACTAGGCATGTTACTGATAGCTCTCCCAGTTTAATGCTTCTTCATTCTTTGTTCCTGGGTCCTACCTCAAGTGGCTCTAGCTGGACATAAAATTGAGAGAGACAGACAGACAGACAGAGACCCTGGTGCTAAAAATAATTATAGGCCTCTGACCGTCCCATCACCTGTACTGACAGTCTCCCCCCCACTTTTCCCTTGAAGCAGAGAAAGTAATTCCTTTGATATATTTTATTCTTTTGTCAGTAGGCGATAAACCTGTTAGATGAAGAGTATGCAGCTTAGAAGAATAAATTAGTAAGTCATGGCCTGGTTCGTGGGCCTCCTCTGGGCTGTAGGCTCCTGTGTTTTGGCACCATTACCGTCTCCCTCCCCCAGTCTCTGGATAAAAATGATGTAAATTGGTTGATGGTGGTGGTTGCAGTCCCAGGTTCATTTGGAAACCCAGTGGACTGACTAGAGAAATTCTGGCAGTCTCTAAGGTATGTGGTGAAGGATTGTTTGTTGTGACAGTGTGGTACTTAGGGTGAATGTGTTGTGGTGTGGAAGGAGGCATTACACTGTGGTACATGTGGTGTTTTGTGGTGTGGGAGGAGGCATTACAGTGAGGTGAGTGTGTTGTGGTAGTGTGGTGTGATATTGTGGTACATGAGGTGAGTGTGTTGTGGTAGTGTGGTGTGGTACATGTGGTGAGTGTGTTGTGGTAGTATGGTGTGGTACATGTGGTGAGTGTGTTGTGGTAGTGTGGTGTGGTACATGTGATGAGTGTGTTGTGGTAGTGTGGTGTGGTACAATACATGTGGTGAGTGTGTTGTAGTGTGGTGTGGTACATGTGGTGAGTGTGTTGTGGTAGTGTGGTGTGGTACATATGGTGAGTGTGTTGTAGTGTGATAATGTGGTACATGTGGTGAGTGTTATGGTAGTGTGGTGTGATATTGTGGTACATGTGGAGAGTGTGGTGTGGTAGTGTGGTATATGTGGTGTGGTGTGGGAGGAGGCATTACACTGTGGGCATAGTGGATTGTCTGTAAGTTGTATATTGTTTTGGCATTGAAGGAGAGAAAGATGATGCCTGTGTTGGAATCTGGCTATGCTCATTTAACACTCACTTGGCACAGATTTTCATGTTGTGAGAATATTTTTTTTTTTTCACATTTCTCAATGGCAGGAAAAGAAGATATTACAGAGCTTCATTCTTTCCATAGCTTTCCTTCATTACAGGCATCGTATTTTAGTGCTTATGTACTATATTACAACTCAGCATTCATGAGAGAGAATAAGGTATCTTTATACGAAGTTACAGAGAGAGAGAGAGAGAGTATATGTGTACCTGTGCTTCTGTGGGTAGGGTTGTTTCTGAAGGGTGGATGTCTGGTGATGGTTTTTGAAGGTTTCTGTTGGAATGGAAAATTTTGGATGGCTGTAGTGGCCTTGTGTGGGTAGGTAATGGCTATGTCGAGTCTGAAGAATTAAAAGAAAAAAGAAGAATTGACGACCACACTCATTGGCGGATGGTCGGAGCCGATGACCTAAACTGTGAAATACCACATGCCTTTCACAGCACAGTTCCTTATAGATTGGGGTTGCTTAGGGAAGGTTGTTTACGAGGGGTGGATGTCAGGTGATAAAATTTTCTGGATAGAATTGGTCTGGAAATTTTTGGATGGGCTCTAGTGGCCATGTATATCAAGGCAGTGACTATGTGCTGTGTGAAATAGTAGAAATGAAGGATAAAGAAAGGGAAAAAAAAACTTGTTGATGACCACAGTTATTGGCGACGTGGTTTGGGAGGGGGGGAAAAAATATCTTTGTGAAATTTAGTGTTGGGTGGTGATGAGAACAGATGTATTTGAAACAGTCTGTGTAGTGTAGGTTTGGAATGGCTGTAGTTGCTGGGTAGTGACTAGGCCTATACACCGTAGCTAAAACAAGTATCTTCAGGAGGAGGTCATTGTTTCCTAAATTATAAATGTAACGAGTGATATGTCAGGAGGGTTGATGTGCATGATCTAACCCACCTGTGTTTAGAATTGCCATATTAGAATAATGCCTAATGAGGTTACTGTCTCTCAGTATAGGAAGGCAGTTATTACCACACCTGATATTTGGCGTATATAGTAATGGATTTATATAGCCCTGGATTTAGTGCATACAGATTGCCTTGAAACTGAATGCCATGTAATTTAATCATAAGATCAAGTTTGTTATTCAGGAACCTGCTTCACAAGACATTCCATTCAAGTTTGTTATTCAGGAACCTGCTTCACAAGACATTCTATTCAAGGTTGTTATGCAGGAACCTGCTTCACATTCCATTCAAGTTTGTTATTCAGGAACCTGCTTCACAAGACATTCCACTGCTGGTTATGAGCTCTATCAGGAACAGTTTGTGGCAATATCACATTTTACAGAATTAACACACAATTATTTAGGATGCCACATCAGATGCTTATAAGTACAAGGAGAAATTATATACCTGTACTATTTAGAGAGAGAGGTTACAATTTATTGCAAGATACAAACCACTACTGAAATGGAAGTTCTTGCTTTTACGAGTTTATTGTCATCGTAAATTATATTAGTGTGAATAATATCACGTGACGTGGAGGGACAGGTTGACCAATGAAGAAGTGAAGGAACGTTGTGGGGTAGATGTGGATGTGGTTGAAAAGATTAGGAGAAATACACTGAGGTGGTTTGGACATGTGGAGAGGATGGAGAATGAAAGACTGACTAAGAGGGTGTATGTAGGTGAGGTGGAGGGAGGGAGAGGGAGGGGTAGACCGAGGATGAGGTGGAGGGATGGAGTTGAGAGGTATATGAGGGAGGGGGGGGTGAGTTGGGGGGAGGGGAGTCAAATGGTGGGTGACAGAGTGACTTGGAGGCGTTTTGTCTGCGGCCACCCTTTGCGGGATTAGGGCGTCGGGCTATAGATAGATAGATAGATAGAATAATATCATAAAGCTGTTTGCAGTATTATGTACTTGATGCCCCAGAAATTATCACCACAATTCTTCAGTCTTAAACCCAGTGTGTCCAGGCATCTGAAGACGAACAGACCTTTAATTAGGCTGTCTGTTTCGTTTTTATTTTTTCTTGGGAGGAACAATCTTGTGGCCATCTTGTCTTTGGTTCCCTTCTTCCTTGCAGAAAGAGAGAGATGAAAAAATTGGCATCATCCCTAGCAGTTCCTGTATCCAAGTATATATTGTGCATGGCCTCGTATTCCTTCTCATGGTGTATGCATAATATACATGTTTTAGCTACTCTACAATATGGAGTATGATTTAAAAAAAAAAAAAAAAAAAAAAAAAAAAAAGAGAGAGAGAGATGGCTGACGACCACAGCCACTGGCAGATGGTTGGGGCCTGTGACCTGTGCTGTGAAATCGTATCATGTACTTAACACAACACAGTCCATTTTGGATGGAGGTCATTTAGGTAGGGGAAAGAAATGTATGGGAGGTATTGTGTTGTGTTGGAGGAGGAGGAATTTATTTACTCTGTGGTGTTGCTTGGTAAAATATAGGATTTTCACAACACAGTTCCTCTTGGGTAGGTAGGGGGAAAATGTTTGTGTAGTGTTGGGTAGAGGAGGAAAGGGATGTTGTTGAGGTACTTCATGTAGTGTTGCAGGTTTTGAATGACTGTAGTGGCTAAGTATCGAGTATGTTTTCATTCATTCATTCATTGCCAGACGCCATGTATCCCAAACGGGGTGGCCAAGGGCTTAGAGTTAATTGTTTTACAGGGAGGGGCACTAATCCTCCACCAACCCCACTTGACACGTAGGGATGCCAACAGCATCTGGTGTTCCCAGGCGGTCACCCATCCAAGTACTAACCAGACCCAACGTTGCTTAACTTCGCTGATTGGACGGGAAGCGGTGTACTCAGCGTGGTATGGCCGTTGAGTATGTACAGGATTAAATATTTATGGAAGACAGAAGCTTTAAATGAGGCAAAAAATAGTGGTCACTCATTTGAATGTATTTTTGCAATAATTTGGGGCAGTGGTCAAGTGAGAGGACTAGTACTACATCCTTAGTGGTTTGAATAGCCATATTGCATTTACTGTCCTCTGACAAGGTGGGGATAAGTCTTGAGGGTCAGTTTAACTAGTAACCAAGGAGACTCATTCGTATCTCATAACTAAGGTTCACTAAGTTTCATGCATTCAAGTAGTGGGATTGGTCCAGTTCTGTCCAACAAAAATGAACTAACTTATTGGAAAGAGGTACATGGTGAGGGTGGAGGGAGGGGTCAGCCTCATAGGTCTGAGTGGAGGTGTTGTTGTGGTGTGGTGGTTGTTTACGATGTTTACATGTTCGTGTTTTTCTTGATTGAGAGTCCCGTGGTTGTCCTGTGTCTGTGTGTTAAGCCTCGAGGGATCTTTGGCATTGAGACCATCAGCTGCTGTTATTGCATTGGTATTGGTCTGGAATGGGGAAAGCCACGGAGTAGACAATTATGAAGTAGAGGAGAGAATAATATGTGCAGATAGTTAGCCGTGTTGAGGTAGGGTCAGGAGTCCAGGGGCTTAAATTATCAGTGATTGAGTATCTGGCCCTTTTCATTGGACATGGCCTGGTTATATCAGAGCCGCCACGTGAAGGTCTCTCCCCAGCACCACATTTTCGTAACAGTTGGGTGCGAAAAGTGAGAAGTGAACGTCAGGGGTAGGGTTGCTAGAGGCAAACTGAAAATGACCTGGGACGAGGTCATAGAGTGTGGCCTTAGGGGTGAGGGAGTGAATAGGGAGGCAGCTAGAGACTGAGCAGCAAGGAGAGCCACCATTAGGTGACCAAGGCCGACACATACGCGTTGGAGCCTTAATAAATGATAATATACGAGAGTAATGAACTGCTTTTACGGCCTATTGTGTGCTCTGCAGCACCTCAGTATATATATGCATAGAATTGAAATATATTAATATAAATTCATCTGAGATATAATGGCACATTTTCCACATTATTACAAACTGAATATGTATAAGATTGTGAGTTTCATTTGTGTATAATGCCAGCAAAAAGTAATTCCTCATATAATAATTGATATATATCCCAATTTATTGCTGATAGGCAAACATTGCTTGAAGTTAGGGTTAGGTCCCAGCAAGAGGGACTTTTTCTCAAGCATTTAAGGATCTTATGTGAGACAGCAGCTAAGTGTTTGGATATTTATTTGTGTTAAACTTAAATTAATAATATTTTTAGGTGAATTAACCATGATCTTTCACGCCACTCTTTTCAGATCAATTAAGAAGTTTAGTATGTGAAAACTGTTTGTATTTTTGACTGACAGATTAATAGAGAAACTGTGCTTAGTGAAAGTACCTTAAATGAGGAATTACTGATAGGGATTTGCCAGGAAGTTTTTAATATTGTTATTATTTGACTCTAACGAGTAATTTCTGAAGCTTAAACAAATGATACCCCTTACTGGCTTTGTACTAAAAATGAATACAGAATTAAGTGTTATTCTGTTTCTTAGTTTCATAGAGTTAAGTATTGTATTAGGCTCTTTCCCTCCATCTGCTTCTTCTTCTCCTCCTCCTCCTCCTTGTTCTTCTCTTCCTTCCTCTTCTTCTCCACCTCTTCCTTGTTCTTCTCTTCCTTCCTCTCCTCCTCCTCCTCCTTGTTCTTCTCTTCCTTCATCCTTTTCCCTCCTCCTCACCATACCACCCATCCAACCTCCTTACCACCACCACTACCCTGCAGTCTCCCTACCACCACCACCACCACCCTGCAAACTACCCTGCAACCCATCCTACCACCACCACCACCACCATCCTGCAGTCCACCCCACCACCACCACCACCCTGCAACCCACCCTACCACCACCACCACCACCCTGCAACCCACTCTACCACCACCACCACCACCACCACCCTGCAACCCACCCTACCACCACCACCACCACCACCCTGCAACCCACCCTACCACCACCACCACCACCACCCTGCAACCCACCCTACCACCACCACCACCACCACCACCATCCTGCAGTCCACCCTACCACCACCACCACCCTGCAACCCACCCTACCACCACCACCACCACCACCCGGCAACCCACCCTAACACCACCACCACCACCACCCTGCAACCCACCCCACCACCACCACCACCACCACCCTGCAACCCACCCCACCACCACCACCACCCTGCAACCCACCCTACCACCACCACCACCCTGCAACCCGCCCTACCACCACCACCACCCTGCAACCCACTCTACCACCACCACCACCCTGCAACCCACCCTACCACCACCACCACCCTGCAACCCACCCCACCACCACCACCACCCTGCAACCCACCCTACCACCACCACCACCCTGCAACCCACCCAACCACCACCACCACCACCACCCTGCAACCCCCCCCACCACCACCACCCTGCAACCCACCCCACCACCACCACCACCACCCTGCAACCCGCCCTACCACCACCACCCTGCAACCCACCCCACCACCACCACCATCCTGCAACCCACCCTACCACCACCACCCTGCAACCCACCCTACCACCACCACCACCACCCTGCAACCCACCCTACCACCACCACCACCACCCTGCAACCCACCCTACCACCACCACCACCCTGCAACCCACCCTACCACCACCACCACCCTGCAACCCACCCTACCACCACCACCACCCTGCAACCCACCCTACCACCACCACCACCACCCTGCAACCCACCCTACCACCACCACCACCACCACCCTGCAACCCACCCTACCACCACCACCACCACCACCCTGCAACCCATCCTACCAACACCCACCACCACCACCCTGCAACCCACCCTACCACCACCACCACCCAGCAACCCACCCTACCACCACCACCACCCTGCAACCCATCCTACCAACACCCACCACCACCCTGCAACCCACCCTACCAACACCCACCACCACCCTGCAACCCACCCTACCAACACCCACCACTACCACCCTGCAACCCACTCTACCAACACCATCACCACCACCACCCCGCAACCCACCCTACCACCTCCACTACCACCCTGCAACCCACCCTACCATCACCACCACCACCCTGTAACCCACCCTACCACTACCACCACCACCCTGTAACCCACCTTACCATCACCACCACCACCCTGCAACCCACCCTACCAACACCCACCACCACCCTGCAACCCACCCTACCAACACCCACCACCACCACCCTGCAACCCACTCTACCAACACCATCACCACCACCACCCCGCAACCCACCCTACCACCTCCACTACCACCCTGCAACCCACCCTACCATCACCACCACCACCCTGTAACCCACCCTACCACTACCACCACCACCCTGTAACCCACCCTACCATCACCACCACCACCCTGCAACCCACCCTACCATCACCACCACCACCCTGCAACCCACACTACCATCACCACCACCACCCTGCAACCCACCCTACCATCACCACCACCACCCTGCAACCCACCCTACCATCACCACCACCACCACCACCCTGTAACCCACCCTACCATCACCACCACCACCCTGCAACCCACCCTACCATCACCACCACCACCCTGCAACCCACCCTACCATCACCACCACCACCCTGCAACCCACCCTACCATCACCACCACCACCCTGCAACCCACCCTACCACCACCACCACCCTGCAATGCACCCTACCACCACCACCCTGCAGTGCACCCTACCACCACCACCAACCTGCAACCCCCCCTGCCACCACCACCACCTTGCAACCCACCCTGCCACCACCACCACCTTGCAACCCACCCAACCACCACCACCACCACCCTGCAACCCACCCTGCCACCACCACCTTGGAACCCACCCCACCCTACCACCACCACCACTACCCTGCAACCCACCCTACCACCACCACCCTGCAACGCACCCTACCACCACCACCACCACCCTGCAACCCACCCTACCACCACCACCACCACCACCCTACCACCACCACCACCACCCTGCAACCCACCCTACCACCACCACCACCACCCTGCAACCCACCCTATCACCACCACCCTGCAACCCACCCTACCACCACCACCACCACCACCCTGCAACCCACCTTACCACCACCACCACCACCACCCTGCAACCCACCCTACCACCACCACCACCCTGCAACCCACTCTACCACCACCACCACCACCACCCTGCAACCCAAACAACCACCACCACCGCCACCCTGCAACCCACCCTACCACCACCACCACCACCCTGCAACCCACCCTACTACCACCACCACCACCACCCTGCAACCCACCCTACCACCACCACCCTGCAACCCACCCTACCACCACCACCACCACCACCCTGCAACCCACCCTACCACCACCACCACCACCCTGCAACCCACCCTACCACCACCACCACCACCACCCTGCAACCCACCCTACCACACACCACCACCCTGCAACCCACCCTACCACCACCACCACCACCCTGCAACCCACCCTACCACCACCACCACCACCCTGCAACCCACCCTACCACCACCACCATCATCCTGGAACCCACCCTACCACCACCACCATCATCCTGCAACCCACCCTACCACCACCACCACCACCCTGCAACCCACCCTACCACCACCACCACCACCACCCTGCAACCCACCCTACCACCACCACCACCACCCTGCAACCCATCCTACCACCACCACCACCACCACCCTGCAACCCACCCTACCACCACACCACTGCAACCCACTCTACCACCACCACCACCACCACCACCCTGCAACCCACCCTACCACCACCACCACCACCCTGCAACCCACCCTACCACCACACCACTGCAACCCACTCTATCACCACCACCACCCTGCAACCCACCCTACCACCATCACCACCACCCTGCAACCTACCCTACCACCACCACCACCACCCTGCAACCCACTCTACCACCACACCACTGCAACCCACCCTACCACCAACACCACTGCAACCCACCCTACCACCAACACCACCACCACCCTGCAACCCACCCTACCACCACCACCACCACCCTGCAACCCACCCTACCACCAACACCACCACCACCCTGCAACCCACCCTACCACCACCACCACCACCACCACCCTGCAACCCACCCTACCACCAACACCACCACCACCCTGCAACCCACCCTACCACCACCACCACCACCACCCTGCAGACCACCCTACCACCACCACCACCACCCTGCAACCCACCCTACCACCACCACCCTGCCACCACCACCACCACCCTGCAACCCACCCTACCACCACCACCACCACCCTGCAACCCACCCTACCACCACCACCACCACCACCACCATCCTGCAACCAACCCTGCCACCACCACCACCACCCTGCAACCCACCCTACCACCACCACCACCACCACCTTGCAACCCACCCTACCACCACCACCACCACCACCACCCTGCAACCCACCTTACCACCACCACCACCACCACCACCCTTCAACCCACCCTACCACCACCACCACCACCACCCTGCAACCCACCCTACCACCACCACCACCACCACCCTGCAACCCACCCTACCACCACCACCACCACCACCACCCTGCAACCCACCCTACCACCACCACCACCCTGCAACCCACCCTACCACCACCACCACCACCCTGCAACCCACCCTACCACCACCACCACCCTGCAACCCACCCTACCACCACCACCACCCTGCAACCCACCCTACCACCACCACCACCCTGCAACCCACCCTACCACCACCACCACCCTGCAACCCACCCTACCACCACCACCACCCTGCAACCCACCCTACCACCACCACCACCCTGCAACCCACCCTACCACCACCACCACCCTGCAACCCACCCTACCACCACCACCACCCTGCAACCCACCCTACCACCACCACCACCCTGCAACCCACCCTACCACCACCACCACCACACCAACCCAGCCTGCCACCTTGCAACCTACCCTACCACCACCACCACCACTACCCTGCAACCCACCCTACCACCACCACCACCACCCTACCACCACCACCACCACCCTACCACCACCACCACCCTACCACCACCACCACCACCACCACCACCCTGCAACCCACCCTACCACCACCACCACACCAACCCAGCCTGCCACCCTGCAACCTACCCTACCACCACCACCACCACCACCACCACCACCCTACCACCATCACCCTGCCCTCCTGTCTTTCCTACCCTGCCCAATGCCCTACATTGCCTTGCTCCCTTCCCTCTGGTCTGCCCTGGCCTTCGTTGCATCCTTGCCTTGCACCCCTGCCCTGCCTTGCCCAGCATCTAATCCCTACCCTGCTTTGCCATCCCTTGTCCCCTGCACTGCGACCTTGCTATCCTTGACATACCTTCCCCTGCACCCTTGCTATGGCCTTCTGTTCCCTCCATCCCTGCCCTGTCCTGTCCTGTCCTGTCCTGCCATCCCTGCCCCGTCCTGTCCTGTCATCCCTGCCCCGTCCTGTCCTGTCATCCCTGCACTGTCCTGTCCTGTCATCCCTGTCCTGCCATCTGTCCTATTGTGTCATCCCTGTCCTGTCCTGCCACCCCTCTCCTATCATGTCATGCCACCCCTGTCCTGTCATCTCTGTCCTATCGTATCATCCCTGTCCTGTCCTGCCATGTCTTATCTGTCCTGCACTCTTGCACTTCCTCCCCTCCCCTGCACACTTCTGCCCTCCCATAACCTCCCCTGCCCTCCCATAACCTCCCCTGCACCCTTGCTATGCCTTGCGTTCCTGCCATCCCTCACGTGTCCTTCCATCATTGTCCTGCCACACTTTTCCTGTCCTTCCATCGCTGTCCTGCTGTATTTTTCCTGTTCTCTCGTGTCCTGCCATCTCTTCTTCCCCTGCACCCTTGCTATGACCTACCATCCTTGTTCTGCCCTGCACCCTTGCTGTACGCAGTCATACCCTCCCTTGTACACTTATTGTTCCCTGCCATCCTTGCCTTGCTCTCTCCTGCCCTGCCATCTCTGTATTCTGTTGTTCTTGCGCTGCTCTGTCCTACCCTGCCATCTTTGTATTCTGCTGTTCTTGCGCTGCTCTGTCCTACCCTGCCATCTTTGTATTCTGCTGTTCTTGCGCTGCTCTGTCCTACCCTGCCATCTTTGTTCTGCTGCTCTGCCATTTCTGCTATGTTCTGCTCTTCTTGCCCTGCCCTGCCATGTTCTGCTGTTCATTCCTCATTGTGTACTGCCATGCCATCTCTGCTATGATCTGTTCTTCCTTTGTTGTGTCCTGTCCTGCTATATTCTTGCCCTGCCATACTCACCTTTATCTGCCATGCTGTCCTGCTCTCACCTGCTGCTTCCTTCCTTGCCTTGCCCCTAGTCTCTTTTTTATATATTTCATTTATTGTATTCGTTTGTTATCTTTGGTTAATAGTTCATGCTAAGCTCTTGCCTGTTCATAAGACCTGTTTCATGTTTTCTGAAGCTGATATTATACAAGTGTCATGTTTTATCTCTAAGTTCAAACAATTTTCAGTGCAAATTTTTTTCATCAATCGGCTTCTCAACATATATTTACTACAAAGTGATCTCTCATAGTATGTGTACAAAATGTGGACTTTGAAAAAATGTCAAAGAGAATAATACCAAGACATATATGAATAGTATGATCTCTCCTTCATACTGTTCATATATGTCTTGGTATTATTCTCTCTGATATTTTTTCAAAGTCCACATTTTAATATATATGTACAAAGAAATATATTTGTATAAAAAAGGTAAATACTAAAGACATTGTAATAATACATGGTTTTATTTCCAATAGATATACATAAGAGTGGTGGAGGTCAAAAAATAACCAATCTCGATAAATGGGCCAGAGAAATAAGGACTGGTAACCCAAGGTGTGAGGGTTGCCAGGCCGTATTTTCGTGGCCCATTTATCGAGATAGGTTCGGCGCCCTTCCCTAAGATGTTTCCAAGAGCGTGCCCTGCTCATCACTTTGTTATATACCATGTCTTGTATTGCTCTGCCTAGCTAATGCCAAGCAAAGCTATACAAGTAAACATGGCATACAACAAAGGATGAGAAGGGCTGTGTTAACATGCACTGCTAAACACCCTGTGCAACCATGCAGCCAGTGTTTGCATTAATGCATGTTAAAGATCGATACAAATTGTTTTCTTACAAATAACATCAGAGGACTGAGTAGGGCTAATTAACCCCTTTGGTATGAGGACCCTTTCCTCCTGACACCATACGATTTTATTCAGCTTAAGGGGATGACATACTGGAGGTGTAAGACAGGGCAAGAATTGCAGGACATGGTAGGTATGGGAGGGCATTGCAAAGGAGTGACTTTGTCCTGGAGGGGTGGGGTAGGGCAAGAATAGCAGGTACGGGAGGGCATGGCTGGGTATAGCAAGGGGGTGACTTTCTACTCGAGGAGTGGGGCAGGACATGGAAGATATGGAACTGCATGTCTGGGTACAGCAAGGGGCTGACTTCATACTGGAGGGGTGGGGCAGATATGGGAGGGCACAGCAGGGTATAGCAAGGATGCAGTGTAGGACACAGCCAGGCGAGGAGGGTAGGGATGGTATGAGAAATCCTTCCAAAGCTGAATAAACTGTGGCAGCAGCAAGAATAAATCATGTGGGATGTAGCAATAATAAACTGAGAAAAGACATCATGGTACTGGAACGGTTCTGAGATACCAACATGCACTGGTTGTGATGAATTTTAAATATCCATCAACAAAATCACATTGCACTGAACCTAACAATTTTATACTCTTCACTGTAACTTGGCCCAATTTTTCATTCTTTTCCAGCTGTCTCATAACCTGAGGCACAGAAAGGCAATGCTAGGGTTCAAAATCCTTTTCACAGTTCACAGGTTTGTGATTGGCATCATGTTTTAACACTATTACAACTCTTAATTCTGGCTGAAAAGGTTAAATTTTAGGCCAAGTTTGTGTTCTAAATATCTCAGCAAACATATCTTTAAAAATATGTAACTCATGGCCGTATTACTTTAACTGAAAATGTGAAGGTGTGGAAAAGCTATGTATCTCTACCTATAGCCAGATTCATTAATCCTGTATGGGTACAAATTGCCTCCCTGTCCCCTGTCATACCTCCAACCATCCCCCCTCTCTCATATACCTCCCCACTACATCCCTCCATCTCATCCTCAGTCCCCCCCCCCCCCTCTCATATACCTCTCCACTCCATCCCTCAGTCTTCCCCTGCCTCTTCCCTCACCTCTACCTCACTCACACCCCCAGTTAGTCTCACTCTCCATCCCACCCAACTTACACCATCCTCTCCCCTATACCTCTACTACATCCTTCTATCTAATCCTCAGTCTCCCTGTCCACCTCACTCTCACACACATTCCTAGTTAATTCTCTCTCCATAATCTCCACTTCATCCCTCCATATCATCACCAGTCTCCCAATTCTAATTTTTGGAGTGAAAGACATAAGAATGACCTATTTCTGACTAGACTACGAAGTGGAATGCTGGCATATCTACCAATAACAGATCCTTGGGGGGAGAAGAAAAAAAAAAAATAAATAAATAAATAAATATGGCCACAAGTTATATACAAGTCATGAAGCAGAATTTCTCGCCTTACAGACTTTGTTCCCTTAAAATACTGAAAAACAGGGTTAGCATATGGTTTTATGAACAGCCTCCTACAGTTTACACCCCTTATTAATCTCATGATCATATAGGTTAATGAACAGACATGCATCTTAACCATGGGCTGAAGTTTAAATTTATTGCTCATGGTCTGGTGCAACTAGGCAACTAATAATGTATATATAAAACAAGTATGCTGTTCCTGGCCTACCCAGCCATTTCATACCCATGCAGCTGGCCGTTGATTAAGTCCAACATGACATATGAACACTACAGCAGATTATTTTTAGGCAATGCTCCCAGAATGATTTAAAAAATATTTTATGCAAGGAAGAAGGAACCAAATACTAGAAAGCCTGAAACATTATTCCCTCCAACTAAAAAAAGTTAAGAGCCAAATTCAAGATCCATTAATTTGGAGATGCCTGGACACATATGCGTTTAAAAGACTGGAGGGTCATAGGCAGTGGGAATTGAAAAGGAAGGCAGTTCCAGAGTTGACATGTTGCATACATGGAGGAATGGAAGTAACGGTTAACTCATGCATCCAACAGTCTGACAGAAAAGGTATTAGAGTTTACTGCTTGACAGGTGCTTTGCACCTGCTGTAGTGGTGGTGGGATGCAAGCAGACAGTTCAAAGGAGCAGTAACCACTGACGCAGGAATAGAAATGCGATAAAGATGCAACAGTTGTAGTCAGCGAGCATAAAAACTGGCACGCTGCATCACTGTGCATTCCATCATCCAATCCTAAGTCGCCCCATGAGGAGCGCAGGAACCCGAGGCTAGGCACATTGGTCCTGACATTTAAGATGAGAGTTACACTAAGCAAAATGTCATGAAGTTTCAAATCATTTTTTGTCTACACTGGGAGCATGGATTTTTTTTTTTTTTCCCCTGCAGTTCCTGGGTTGTGTGTTCTGTATTTTTATTAAGAGTTGCAAAAATACTTCACTAATGGCAAAACAACTGACATAAGATTTTAAAAAGCACAATTAATTTTACTACCCCCCATAATATCGTAAATTCTATGACTGCATTGACAAAATCAAGGTGTTTTTCATACTACAAAAGTCCAAGGCGAAAAATAAAATACTCCACTAGATAAAATATTTAAACATTTATATAGAACAATGATTTATTGGACTAATGAAAATATTTTATGGTCAGCACATATATAATTAATGGATGTGGGATCACGAGGGCCGCAATATACGAAAATCTACATGAGTGATGAACTGCTGAAAAATCAAAGGGTCTGACTGAATGACTAGCCAAGAGATGCTCCCACATCCACATATACAGACAATGCATATACAGACGTCCTTGTTTACAGTCACAGCTATGGACTAAATACATACAGTACAATACAGCATTTCTCTTGGTAATGAAAATTTTGTACCATTTTTAATTAGCTTTGTAGGTACACCTCAAAAAAAAAAAAAAAAAAAAAAAAAAAAAAAAAAAAAAAAGGGGGGGGGGTTGCATTGTTAGATCCTTAGTTATGAGGAACAAATTAGTCTCCCTGGTATCTCTGCTTAGTTTTGTGTCGCTTATAAAGGCTCCAACATGCTTCTGTGTGTATGCCTTGGTCACCTGATGGCAACTCTCCATGCTACTCGATCTCTGGCAGCCTCCCTGTTCAGCCCCTTACCCCCGAGGTCTCACTACGACTTCATCCCAGGTCTTTTAAGCCTGCCTCTCAGCTCTACCCTCAACATTCATGCCTCTCACCCTCCACACCCAATACTGTCATCCTCCATCCTCTCCACATGTTCAAACCATCTCAATCTACCCCTCCTGATCACTACACCAATACATTCAAGTCCCATTCTTCCTCTTCTCTTCAATCACAATCCTAACCACCCCTCCCCCAAGGCCTCTCATTCAAGGATGCACTAGACACAAATCTAATCATTATTTCTGTGTGCTTGAGCCTACGAATATCCTCTTCCTTCACTACCCAGGCTCAGCACCATACAGCATTACACTCCAAACACATGTTGCATACAAAGATCCTTCAGCACTGAGGGAATGCACTCAGTCAGGAGAGGCAGCAGCTCCCCGAAATTCTCCCAACCACTCCTCACTCTAGCACAGCGCTAGCTCCAGTCCCACATCCAGCACATAATATGTCCCCCCTCCACACACTTGAGACTCACCGTCAAGATCAATCCTTTCATGCCTGGCAATCTCTACATACTCTCCCGGACACACTGCACACATGAAATCAGCATTAACCCACAGTCTACCTCCAATACCACTACATCTCTTATGCACCCACTTATCACAAACACTGCACATCATGTTACTTCCCATACCCTTGCAACAAACCAAACAAGGCCACTGCTTTGACAATACCAGCACCAGCCCTAGATACCATTATCTTTGTTTACTAGTCACAACAACTCGCCAATCTCACTACACACTGCCATCAACTGAGACAAAAGGGAACAGGGATCTGTCAGGTTTGAAAACATGCTATAATAATGAAACTTTATAAGAAATGGAGAGAGTTGCCTTCACGAGCTGGCAATCTCCTTGGTTACTAATCATATCAATGTGGTATTGCAATATGACTTTACAGGCACAGGAGATGCTTTCATGTCTCCTTGCTCACTAGGCCCTCAGGTGGTAGGTGGTGGCGACCATCATGCATTCACTTGTAGTGCTACCTATTTCTTCCTTCACCTCCATTCTGTTTGTGTCCCCTCCTCTTCCTACCTCTCCATTTCCTTCCTGTCACTTTATTTTTCTTCTTTCCACTTCAGGTGGTTCTACACTGAGTGACAGGCCTAATAATTTCCTGTAACCCAGGAAACCATTTACAATGCTAGGTGGTAACCATAGAACCAGATAAAGAGGGGTTGTGGAGCCTGCTGAGGTGCCATTGTTAACTGGGTGGAGATGCAAATGCAGCATCCATCCAGGAATCAAACCTCCACACTTGTCCCTGTGCCTCTCTGTTGCAGGGTGCTGTCAGCTGCAGGGGAATGTTGGTTCAATGCGTGGGGTGGCCCTGCAAGGGGCTGTTGCCTGCCTGTGGCTGATGGGTCTTCTTGGCCAGAGACTGGGGTTGATCAAAAACTAGTCCTTCAGTTCATAATCCCATTCAACAAAACATCCATCAGTTCCCTCCCTATCTTTCCTACAGATAATGGTGAAGTACAGGTGAAGATAAATTCAGCCTGCAACCTACTGTGTTCAAGCTCAGATAAGCCTGCGGACAAAATTCAGCACCTCATGACCAGCATACAAATGAGCCTGGGGACATGAGGAGCACGCTACTTGGATTTTTAACAAGTACCGGTAAATGAAGACTTTCTGTATGTCCAACACTAGTTTTTTCCACTAACTTTCCACAGCACTTCTTTGTGACTAGCACATAAACGAGGACTTTCTGTATATACAACTACAGTCCTTTCACCTTAACTTGGCCAAAATTTATCCTTTGGCAACTTACTTCATTTAGTTCAGTAGCAAAAAATAAAGAAATAAAATAAAAATAAAAGACAACAACTCTAAACTCTTTCCACAGCACTTCTTCGTGACTAGCATCAGTAAGTTTAACCTACAGTCATGGCTAAAGTCTTAAGATTCAAAGATGGCCATTTTTGCCCAAATGTTAAACCCTTTCCACAGCACTTCTTCGTGACTAGCATGGTAATTTTACCCCTAAAGATTCAAAGACAGCCATTTTCGCCCAAAGTTAATCCCTTTCCACAGCACTTCTTCGTGACTAGCATGGTAATTTTACCCCTAAGATTCAAAGACAGCCATTTTCACCCAAAGTTAATCCCTTTCCACAGCACTTCTTCGTGACAAGCATGGTATTCTTGGGCCAAGCTAAAGCAAAAAGAGAGATGCAGATTTAACACATTACCAGTCTTCTTGGATTATAATGCTTTTTCCTTCACACAGCTGGGTTGATCTTGCTGTCTTGGTACCACCTTCAACCATCTTTTTAGACGTCAACTCACCTCCTGTAAATATGGGAAGACATCAGCTGGTCTGTTTTCATCTGATGGAACTGGGCCACTCCCAAAACTGAAAGACTAAGCTGTGGTTGCAAAGGAGCCAAGCATCCAAACCCACTAAACCACCAGGCACCTAAACACACTAACCTACTCTACACATACACACACACACACACAACACTCAAACACCTGCCAACTGAATTACGTAAACAAGATCGGACGTTTAAATTCTATACCTAAAAATTTATCAAATATTCCAAAGCACATCTATCTGGGCCCCCTCAACCCACTAGACCACCAGGCACCTACAGTAAATACAGTAGAAAATACACCCACTTAAATTCCTAACACCAGCCCATGAGCACCTTAACCCACAACAAGAATGACGATGACTATATTTTTAAGGAAGGCAAAAACTATAAACAGCAAATACACCTAAAGATAATCAACCATACTCCCTGTGTACTTTATCTATCAATCTATCTATCTATACTGAAGTAATCCTAGTGACTATTTTTAAAGTATGGATTACATGAGAAGACTATAAGTTTTTAAAAATCTTTCCAAACAAAAACTTTACGAAGATCCATTCACTAAAAAAAAAAAAAAAAAAAAAAAAAGCCCAGACACTGCATTTATATTTCAGTGACAAAAGGAAACAATTATTCACATTAGCTGTAGAAGGAAACTTAGTCACAGGCAGATGGAAAGTAGTCATAAGCAGAAGTTTCTTGGGGGGTAGGGGTAGTGGGGTGGGAGGGGGGGGGACTGACAAAGAGCTGCCTAACTGAACAATTTATTAACTATCCTTAACCACCTCCCTATCCCCTGAGAGGAGGAGGACGGACTGCAGAAGGGAAATTTATGCCTACAGTGAGGTAAACTTCTAAAATTCCTTAACTCCCCTAGCACCTCTTCCTTAGCGATTTATTTTTGGTTTTATTTCTTTCCGTTACAGGTGGCTTTACATTGAGAGACAAGCCAAATGGATTCCTGTAAGCCAAGAAACCATTTACAACGCTGGGTGGTAACCATATAACCAAACCATACGTGCTCCCTACATGTCAAGTGGGTTGGTGGAGGGTTAGTTAGTGTACAACACATAACTCAGTCAAATGGCCACCCCGTACGGGATTATGGCGTCTGGCAATAGATAGATACATTCTTATTAACACCAGATAATTTTACAGCTTAGGGAGGACCCATGGCTCTGAGTCTGAAGGATTTATATAACAATAGGACAGTAAGGTATAATAAGCATACTAAATTGCTTAGGAAAAAGTGTTAGGGGATAAAGAAGTCTAACTTCAAAAAGCCTACGTTTGCATAAAACACAAGGCTTTACTGTCAACACTGCTGATCCTAGAATAAGTTGCTAATTAAGAGGTGTTAGGGGGCTTCCTTTTAAATGCTGGGGGGCTCAGGCTGATTCTGGTTTAACCCCTAGAATAAATAGCTTAGGAAGAGGTGTTAGGGAGCTTCCTTTTAAATGCTGGGGCTCAAGCTACTCTGGTATAACCCCTAGAATAAATAGCATAGGAAGAGGTGTTAGGGAGCTTCCTTTTAAATGCTGGGGCTCAAGCTATTCTGGTTTAACCCCTAGAATAAATAGCATAGGAAGAGGTGTTAGGGAGCTTCCTTTTAAATGCTGGGGCTCAAGCTATTCCGGTTTAACCCCTAGAGTAAATAGCATAGGAAGAGGTGTTAGGGAGCTTCCTTTTAAATGCTGGGGCTCAAGCTATTCTGGTATAACCCCTAGAATAAACAGCATAGGAAGAGGTGTTAGGGAGCTTCCTGTCACTTGTTTTAATTCACTCCTGTCAACTTCCAATGATCTTACCCAGCTCAGGGGATATTTTTGAAGTGAAGGGGTGATAATGGCTATACTTAACCTGTTCCAAATCTTCAAAGCTTATTAAAAGTATATAGAAAAAACATATAGAAAAAGTACATGGAAAAAATATATCAAAATGTTAATATTGAAACATACCAAAGAGAAAGGGGTGAAACAATAACTGCCATAGATCTGGTTGCTGGACTTCTCATTTAAACTAATATACACCAACTGTTTGTGTTTCCATTTGGCAAGTCTGGGTCCATGAATTTCAGCAATGGTCTTTGGTTCCTTCTCCCTTCCATAAAGAAAATTACAGGCAGATAAAGAGGTATGTAGGTAAAAAGTGATAGGTATGTAGGTAGCTAGGTAGCAGAGCTGGGACTCCACAAACGAAAATTCACTTCCGCAACTGTAAATCCACAAACTCAAACCATTACCTTCCGCAACCGTAAATCCACGAATTCTTGAAATCTGCGGTTCCGCAATTGCAAACCATCTGTATCACTTTCAGTACTACGGCATCAGTTTCATTTTATTCTGGATATCATTTAAGGATTTTGGCTGATATTTTTTGTAAGCAAGGGGCTAAAAATCATCTCTAGTTACTCATCCACTACAATTATATCTTTATTTACTCTATTCTGACTAAAATTGATGACTTTATGAAGTCTGGAAATTGTAGTACCATACTGAATGGGATATATAACATTATATTAATGGTAACTAAAATACATACAGTACTTTAATTATATTAGAGTTTTTACTACAAAACAGGGGTAAGTCATTTAGTAATGTAAATAAATGAATTATATTACACTTCACAGATAGATTATTTTCTGGTTAGGAGGGCCGATAGGAGGTTAGTGAGGGATGTTAAAGTTATAGGAAGTGAGGAGTGTGTGCAGCAGCACAAACTATTGATTTGTGATATGGTGCTTAAAGAACAAATGATGAAAAAGAGGACTTATGTACCTAGGAGGAAAATATGGAAGCTGAAAAACCAAGTAGTAAGGGATGCCTTCTATAGCGAGTTGAGGAGAGTGATGGCTGAACAGGGAGCTGTAGACAGAGGCGTTAATGAACAGTACAGAGCCCTCAAGAACAATTTCTTGAGAGTTACTGATGTAACATGCGGCTGGACAAGAGGACCACCAAGACATAAAGTAACTTGGTGGTGGGATGAGGGTGTAGAAGCTGCAATTAAGGAGAAAAGAAGGCTTTTCCGGGAATGGAAGAAGGGTGGTAGCAAAGAGGAATATTTGGCTGCCAAGCGTAGGGCTAGGAGAGAGGTATACAGGGCAAAGTCTGAGTCACAGAGACAATTACTTGATAACCTAAATCATGGGGAAAGGAAAAATATATTTAGGGTGGCAGGTCAGGTGAAGAGGGATAATCGGGATATCATAGGTGAGCAGTGTGTGAAGAATGATGAAGGAAGGGTAGTGGTGAACAGTGAGGATATTAAAGATGCATGGAGAGAGCATTATAACCGGTTGTTGAATGAGGAGTTTGACTGGGACAGGGAAGGTTTGGAGCCAGCAGATCCAGTGTCTGGCCCTTGGCCTTTGATTGATACTGCTACTGTGAGTGAGGCAATAGGCAGGATGAGGGTGGGGAAGGCAGCAGGTGTGTCTGGGTTGACTGCCGAAATGTTGAAGGCCTCAGGCGATATAGGGGTGAGTTTAGTCACTGACCTGATAAATAGGATTATTTATGAGTGTGTTGTCCCAGATGATTGGCTGAAGAGTGTAATTGTAAATGTGTATAAAGGGAAGGGTTATGCCCTGGAAAGAGGGAATTATAGAGGTATAAAGCTTTTAGATCAGATAATGAAGGTAATGGAGAGAGTTTTAGAAGGTATGATTAGAGAAAGAGTGAATATTGATGAGATGCAGTTTGGGTTTATGCCAGGTAGGGGGACCACTGATGCTATATTCATTGTTCGACAGCTTCAGGAAAAATATATTGGTAGGAGAAGGGATCTTTATTTTGTTTTTGTTGATTTGGAAAAGGCCTTTGACAGAGTCCCTAGAGAGGTGGTGAAGTGGGCAATGAGAAAGCTTGGCTTGGAGGAGTGGCTGGTTAGGGTGGTTATGGCCATGTATGTGGGTGCTCACACCCAGGTGAGAGTGAATGGAGATTTGAGTGATGAGTTTTCCGTGAATGTTGGTGTGCATCAGGGGTTAGTCTTGAGTCCCATGTTGTTTATCATGGTACTTGACGCCCTTTCACGTGACTTTAGAAACGGACTCCCGTGGGAGTTGTTGTATGCTGATGATTTGGTGTTGATTGCAGAGAATGAAAGGGAGGCGGAGGAAAGGTTTAGGAAGTGGAGAGATGGTATGGGTCAAAAGGGTTTAAGGGTAAATGCAGATAAAACAAAAGTGATGATATCTAGGGTTGGTGGCGGTACTGTCAAAGACGAGGGAGAGTGGCCATGTGCAGTTTGCCACAAGGGCGTGGGAAGTAATTCCATCTTGTGCGGTGTGTGTGATAAATGGGTGCATAAGAGATGTAGTGGTATCAGAGGTAGACTGCGAGATAATGCTGATTTTATGTGTACGGCGTGCCGGGGTGAGCAGGTGGAGATCGTCAGACGTGAAAGAATTGAACTTGCTGGTGAATCTCTTAAGTGTGTGGAAGAGTTTTGTTATTTAGGAGACATGTTGTGTGCTGGAGGTGGGGCTGGAGCTAGCTCTGTGGCTAGGGTGAGAAGTGGTTGGAAAAAGTTCAGGGAGCTCTTGCCTCTCCTGACATTGAGGGGGCTCTCCCTAAGTGCTAAGGGGTCTTTGTATGCAGCGTGTGTTAGGAGTGTAATGCTGTATGGCAGTGAGACCTGGGCAGTGAAGGAGGAAGACATTCGCCGGCTCAGACGTACAGAAATGACAATGATTAGGTGGATGTGCAGTGCGTCCCTGCGTCCAAGGCCTGGAGGGGCTGGGTTTACAATGGAAGAGTTGAGAGGTAGGATGGGACTGGAGTGTATTGGTGTTGTGATGAGGAGAGGTAAATTGAGGTGGTTTGGACATGTGGAGAGGATGGGGGATGATAGTTGGGTGAGGAAGGTGAGAAGTGTTAATATTGGGGGTGGGGTTATGAGGGGTAGACCGAGAAAGACATGGGACGAGGTCATTAAGTGTGACCTTAGGGTTAAGGGACTGAACAGGGAGGCTGCAATGGATCGTGCAGCATGGAGAGCAGCCATTAGGTGACCAAGGCCGACGCATGCAAGCATGTTGGAGCCTTTAAAAACGAAAACTTCACAGCTCACACTTGACACCAGTCCACCTCTATTCCTCAGCTCTAACCTCCTGAGTCCTCATTCCTGTAACAGTCAGACTCCTCTAACAGAGAACTACATCTTGAGCAGATCCATGTTGCCCTTCATAAAAACAAAGTGCTCAAAGTTTTCAGAGGTCAGGCTGGTTTGTGGGCAGGTTTGCGTAAAATTTGTCACAAATGAAATCACACTTCCGCTAGTGTGGAATTTGTGGTTTGCTGAAGTGACTGCAGAAGTTCCTAGCTCTGGTACATATGTATGTATGTATGTATGTAAAGGAGTTAGGTATGTATTATGGTCACAGAAGTATTGGTTCACAGGGTGTCCAAAGCCTACCGAAAACATTCAAACAACTGCTGACATTACCAACACCTCATTAGGTATGGATAATGTTTGCTTATATAAACACATTGGTTACATTTCCTATATGTTTGCAAGAGGATATTGCTAGTTGGCGATATACGACACCTCCCGACATCAGGGCTACCAACGTGTGGTAGGTCGGATACTAATATTTCAGTGACCTTCTCTCCGTGGTCCAAATGTTCCATGCATATTGTACACCGATACTTTTGTGACCCATAGTAGGGAGGTTAAGAAATGTAAAAATTCAACTTCCAAAGCTATTTCACTGAAGCTTTTGGCACATTATAACTTTTGAACACCTACTGAGGGAAGTTTGCAACCAACTGGCAATTAACAGAAGCTAGTACCATGGCAAGATTGAAAACTATATGTAAGTTGATTTATTGCACACTCCGCTAGACTCATCAATGGTTAAAATTCTCAACAGACTGGCAATAAAATGATTAACTAGCTAGAACACACTTAAGAGTACTCACCATTTTAGTATCCAGCCGAGTTGCTCCCCCATATCAAAGATGAAGGTAGTGGTGGTGTGGCCTCTGCAATCAAGCCACCCCTCCCCTCCAACTGCCCTGAAGTACAAATATGCTTTAGAACTCATTAACCCTTTAACTAAAATGACAGTGCTACCTCAAAACTAATTAAATCTTAGGCTGAAGGACATAACAGACGGGAAGCCCATCCATTTCAGAGGGTCTATCAATTAATATTCAGTACCTATCCCTCAAAAGGAGGATGGTGGTCTGCAGAAGGGCAATTTCAGCCGGAAGTCCCCAAGATTCACGAGCAGATAAGCATGAACCCACAATTGAGTTAAGGGCTCCGTTTCTCAGTGAAATATGTTAACACCCAAATTTGTCTAGTAACCAATGCATCTATTCCTATATATTATAATGCTACTTCCCTATTCAAGTTAAGCTAATGCTAGAAGTGGATGATCTAGTGACAATCTTAGTTTTCCTTCAGCCCAATCTATTCCACCTAATGATGGGGCGAGGCAGGGGCGCAGAAAGCAAGAAGGAAAACAACAGAGGAAGCATTTAATCTCAACCTCTTTACCCATCTAAGGACTCAGAAAAATGATAAAATTTCCTTCATTCGTTTGTTTATAAAGGTTGTCCGTGCTGCTTGATCTCTAGCACCCTTTTTGTTCTGCCCCTTATCCCTGAGGTCACACTGACTTCATCGCAGATCTTCTTCACACTTCCTCTCAACTCTACCCTCAACGTTCACACCTCTCAACCTCCTCACCCAGTTGTCATCCTCCATCCTCTTCACATAACCAAATTATCTCAATCTACTCCTTCCTCTCAATTCTTCCCTCAACATTCACACCTCTCACCCTAACATGCACACTTCTCACCCTCAAGATGCACACCTCTCACCCTCCAAAACCAGTCATCCTCCATCCTCTCCACATTCCCCAAACTATCTCAATCTACCCCTTCCTCTCGACTCTACCCTCAACATTCACACCTCTCACCCTCCACACGTTATCCTCCATCCTGTCCACATAACCAAACTATCTCAGTCTACCCCCACTCATCACAGCACATACATTCAAGTCCCATCCTTAACCCCAATCCATCTCAATCTACTCCTCCGTTTACCCCTTCCTATCAACTCTACCCTCAACATCCACACCTCTCGCCCTCCACACTCAAGTTATCTTCCATCCTCTCCACATTCCCAGAGAAACAGACCACATCAAATTTCCATAACACCTCCATAGATATACCTATTTTGCCTAGTTTACCTCTAATTACTTTATTTCCTTTTGCTCTCACTCAGTTTACCTCATACTTAATTAGTTTACCTCTGCACTCTCTCACCGGAGGAAACTTAGGTCTCAAGGTTTCTCCCAAAACCATTCATTCATATTCCTTGCATGGTCTACTGTATACTCTTATTTTGCTCTAAGTATACAAGTTTCGTTTCGTGGGGTTAACAAAATACTCAAAGAAGTGTTAGTGCAAAGATATATAGGCAAGGTAATTTTCAGGTATTAAGCTGCATTAAACTCTATCTATCTATCTATCTATTGCCAGACGCCTTAATCCCGCGAGGGGTGGCCACAAACAAAAACCCTTCACCACCCACCTCTCCACTTCATCCCTCCAATTCACACCCCCTCTCCCATCCCCACTCCATCCCTCCAACTCACACCCCCCTCTCCCATCCCCTCAACTCACTCCCCCCCCCCCGCTCCCATCTCTCCAACTCACACCCCCTCTCCAATCTCTCCATCCCTCCAACTCACACCCCCCTCACCCATCCCTCCAACTCACACCCCCTCCCATACCTCCATCTCTCCAACTCATCCTTGGTTATAACGTAGGAACGTGTCCCCTAGTTCAATTTAACCTTCCCTAATTATATAACAAACAGCTGAAAATGCTAAGGGAAGTTATCAGGCTAAAACCAATGCATTACTACACTATACTCATCTCAGCAGACTTCCACAACCCTCCTACAAGCATAGTTCCTCGCTACGTCAGTTCTCCGGTCCCCCATCACGCCTCTCCAACCACGCAATCACGCTGCCTTATCTCTGGACTACCTTGATACATCGTTCACACCCACACGAACCCAGAACCACCACAGCCACACCACTGCAATGATTTTAGAAGTTAGTACAAATTATTTACATTTAGAGTAGGCAATTATAGACTACTACTACTACTACTACAACTACTACTACCTTATGCTTGCGCTAGATTTTGCCTTAGGTAATCCACTTCACAAACTCAGTGGCAAAAGATGATGCAATAGCTAGTTATCCTTTCCACAGCACTTCTTCATGACTAGCAACATATTCCAGTGTTCGTCTACTTTGATGGACCTTAGTTATGAGTTAGGAATGAGTCTCCTTGGTTACTAGAATGCTTTTACTCTGTCTTGGCCTAACATTGCCACTCCATCTTGAATGCTAAATTGTAATACTAGCTTTTTTAATACTAGAATATGAGGCTACTCACGATGAAGTGCTATGGGAAGAATATACAGCCATACCAATGTCTTTCTGCCAATGAGCTATGTGAAATGTTACGAAAGAATGAAAATTTAGGCAAAGTTACTGTGAAAGACCTATAGTCAAAATTAACAGTCCAGTTTGACTACACTTGGCCAAACTACACACACACACACAGTTATCCTTGTATTTTCAGTTACTAAGCTTTAAATTATTTGAGTAAGCTTGAGAAATATCCAAGAGTGTTTACGACACAAACTAAAATCAGTATCATCATCAGAAAAGCAATTACAACAAAGAAAATGGAAAAAAAAAGACCTTACCAAAATCGCAGGCACCCTTCACCACTCACAGTTCAAACCAGACTGACCACAAATGCCGTTGAATTCTTCATTCCCCCTCCCCTAGTTCCCTACCCCTCCCTCCGCTAGTTTCCTCCCCCCCTCCACTTGCCTGTTTCCACCACCTCCCTCCCTTCACACCTCTCCTTCCTTTCCTCCACTCCCCCCCTCTCTCTTTTTTTTCCTTTTCCTCAATTTCCTTTCCTTTCTTGTCCTTAAACTGTTCCTTTCTCCTTCCCTCCACCTCTTCCTCCTCCCTGAAAAACACACTTCCTCCATACCCCCCTCCCCCTTCCCTTCTCTATACCCCTCCCTCCTTCCCCCCGCTTTACCTCCACCCTCCCCCTCCTTCCATCCCCCTTACTTCTTCCCTCCCCTCCTCCCCCTCCATTCCCCCCTCCTTCCATCTTCCCCTATCTTTCCCTCCTTATCTCCTTTCGCCCCTCCACCCTCTCCCTCCTTCCTCCCCTTCACCCCCTCTCTCCCTCCCCTTCTCGTCTTCCATTCTCTCTCTCTCTGACTTTCTGGAATATTCGATATTTTAGACACACACACACACACACACACACACACATTATCTATAGGAGAATGATGATTACACCAATATTAAAGGTCGTATGATCTCAAACAGGATTACCACCACTACCTACCACCATTACCACCACCACCTACCACCATTACCACCACCATCTACTGTACCACCACCACCACAACCACCATAACCACCACCACCACCAACTACCACTACCACCACCAGCAACAACTACCACCACCACCACACCAACATTGTCATAACTCCACTCCTGAATGGATTAGTAAGGCTAGGTGTTTATAGACACACACACACACACACACACACACACACACACACACACACACACACACACACACACACGGCTGTCTAAAACATTCCTTCCCATACAGACGACAGGAAGAAAATCCAAAACCGATCTGATATTCTTTTAAAAATCTTTTCCCTTCTAGTATCAGAAAATTATTGGACCTGAAAGAATTATTGGAACGCTCTTCAAAAATTCCTAGACCATTTTTGTACATTGTTTTGTGGTTTATTCTTATATTTAAAAAAATGAAAGAAAGTTACTGTATATATTTTTTTCAATATATTTTACAGCACAATGCAGTACTATAGTGTTTAAGCGCTATTTGAATTTTTGAAAAAGGTTACCCAGGACTCGCATAGCTCAGACGGGTGTAAATACTCATGATACACAGGGAAAGGTGTAGATCAGCTTCCTCTTGGCCGGGAAAGTGTAATGCAGGTGTACAAGGATGATAGCAGGGTTTTAACATCTCCCTAGTAGCTCCTTGTCCCTCCCTTTCTCTCAGTCACCCTTCCATCGTACCCACTCTCCATTTCGCCCTCTTCCGCTTCCCTCTACCCCATCCTACCTACTCATTCCCACCTATTTTCCTCATCTCCACTACACTCTGCCCTGGGACCATATTCATGTTGTATAATGAAGCTCCCTTACATCTTTTCCTAAGCGATTTATTTGGTTTATTAAGCCTCACTGCCCTTTCTGTGTTATATATATCCCTCAAACATCGCCATACCCTGCATAAATGGCGTACAAAAGGGTATTAACCTGTATATCAAACAAGAAATAAATCGCTAAGGAAGAGGTATTAGTGAGCGTCCTTAACTGATAAAAATACAAATTCTTTTCTGCCTAACTCCCCCTGATCCTAGCTACCCAGTCCACCACCTCATCCTTATCCCAAAAGCCTCCTCTCTCTCTCTCTCTCTCTCTCTCTCTCTCTCTCTCGCAGGACTTAACACGGATGTGAAAATTTGCCACCCCTTACGGGATTAAGGCATCTGGCAATAGGTGGATAAATTTATTGTTTTTTTTTTTTTTTTTTCAAATTTGGGGCAATTTTGAACTTCCCAAGCAACGATATAATTTTTGACTCACCCATGTCATTCAATTTTGAATAATATCTATCTATCTATCTATAGCCAGACGCCATATTAACTCTTATACAAACATGTCCTATCCTACCCTACCCTAACATAATATTTACATGTGTCCTTCAACCAGTTTTGCATGAAGAGGGAACAAACACTTTATAATAATAATAATAATAATAATAATAATACATAAACAGAATTTTATTGACATTACAAAACTCAAAAATGGAATCATCAAAAAAAAATAACAACAATAATAAACAAATAAAAATAAACATCAGCTGGCAACACCTGAAGACCCAGTTTCCCGCCAAAAAACAAATTCCTAAACTCCGTGTAATACTGTATTCTTCTTCACCGAATTATTCCCATATTTTCTTTCATTATATACATATATATTGGCTGGAATCTGTTCAATCCGTTTTGCAGCTTCTTGAACAAAAATTGAATTTGTATCCTTATTATGGCTAGATTCGGATGTATGTATGGTATGTTTCAATTGTTGCCATGTTGATTCTACGTACATTACTTTGCAGAACTGCTTAAATCTGCTTTGAATTCCATCACACTTGCTTTGAATTTGTATAAGACAGCCTATCCCCCAGATTATACTGCATCCTTAAGTGCGTTTGTCAGTCAACATTTTGGCGGGAAAACACAATAATTTGAAGGAAGGCATAATATTTTTACGAGAAGCCCAGTATTTTGGCGGGAAAGTTCAATATGCACAACTTTAACCGATATTCAGTATTTAAACACACTGGCAGTCCTCTAAATAAATGAATATGGCTTACTTCTCCTTGATAAACCACACTTCGTTCCTCCTGTTCTCCCGCTTCATCGGCGAGTCATACCCAGCGCTGTAGCAGATGGAATGATTGAAGTTACACAGAGTTACATAGACCACACAGACGTAGTAGTAGTGGTGGTGGTGGTCGTAGGTGTAGTAGTAGTAGTAGTTGTTGTCGTATTATTATTATTTATTATTGTTATTATTATTATTATTACTGCTACTACTACTACTACTATTACTACTACTATTAATATTATTAGTTATTATTATCATTATTATTAGTAGTAGTTGTAGTACTACCAATAGACAGGCACACACACACACACACACACACACACACACACACACACACACACACACACACACACACACAAATATACAAACAGACAAACACCATACCTGTAAAACGCCTTGAAGTCCACACTGGTCTCCCCCGCCTTCTGCAGCGCCTCCTTCAGCTGGTTGGCCTGATAGATCCACTGACTGTCCTTCCACGCGAACCCTCCGAACGTCCTAGGGGCCAGACGGTGGGCATTAGTGCCAAATACGTGATATTCAGTATAGACGGTGGGTACTAGTGCCAAGTGGATGACATCTTCCATAATAATAATAATAATAATAATAAATAATAATAATAATAAATAATAATAATAATAATAATAATAATTATAATAATAATTACAATACAGATGGTGGGTAATAGCGCCAAAAAAATAATAAAATAAAATAAATAAATAAATAAATGGGTAAGATTCAATATAGACGGTTCATACCTGGCCATGACCCTCAAATTAGGCCTCTCCTCAATGTACACCTCAGGGTTGGTGGGGAGGGGCGGGGCCATCTGATGCGCGGAGGGTATATAGAAGCACATCTGGAATACATCGCCGTCCGCGCCCTCCCCCTGGCAGTACACGGTCACTGGAGCTGTCATGGCGATTTCCTCCTCTGTTGGATTAGAGATTGCTTTAATTTGCTCTCTCTCTCTCTCTCTCTCTCTCTCTCTCTCTCTCTCTCTCTCTCTCTCACTTTTTCTTTTTTCTCTCTCTCACTTTAATTTTCTTTTTTCTCTCTTGCTTATTTTTGTTATTATATATTTGAGGACTATAAATGGTTTGCATATATACATACATACATACATACCACACACACACACACACACACACACACACACACACAAAACCCTCCATCCACACACACACACACACACGCACGCACCTTCTTCGTTACTTCCGGTGATGTACTTGAAGAGGGCGACGAAGGAGTTCCTCGCGGCCTTCGACCCGGTCATGCCTAGGGTGTTGTGGCAGGCCCATTTGGTGGCGGGGTACTCTCTCTCTTCGTAGTCCTGTGAGAAAGCGAGAAAGTGAGCGAGGGGGAATGAAGAGAGAGGCAGAAGGGGAGGCTGTGAGGCGAAATATGTGGACTGGATTTGGTGTGTGTGTGTGTGTGTGTGTGTGTGTGTGTGTGTGTGTGTGTGTTTCTAGATCCTTACCGGGCCTGTTTTGATGACGTCATAAGGAGCTTCTTCGTCAACCTCCACCTCAAACTGAAAAAAAAAAATCATCACTATCATCATCATCATCACCACCATCATCACCATCATCGTCATCATCATCACCATCATCATCACCACCACCATCACCACCATCATCATCACCACCATCATCATCATCACCAACATCATCATCATCACCACCATCATTATCATCATCATCATCATCATCATCATCATCATCACCACCACCACCATCATCACCACCACCACCATCATCATCATCATCACCACCATCACATCATCACCACCATCACATCATCATCATCACCATCACCATCATCATCACCACCACCATCATCATCATCATCACCATCACCACCATCATCACCACCACCATCATCATCACCACCACCACCATCACTATCACCACCACCATCATCATCACCACCATCATCCACACCTCCATAGAGAAAGCAAAAAAGCATAATACTAACTATAAACATAATACAAAATATAAATAACAAGTATAAATCCAAACACAAACGCTGAACAAAAACACACACGTAAATAATTAGTAAACAAACACA
>NC_136976.1:2530000-2585000 GCF_032717465.1 Coenobita brevimanus
CCTGGGACTGCGGGCGCCAAGGGGGAGAGGCGCCGTCAGGGCTGGGCTGTGGCAGCTTCTCCTTCGGGACTCGGGCAGGAACAAGGAACTCCCGGGCGTGGGCGGTAGGTCCGATATCGGGCCTTGCCACCACTCTAGTGTCTCCTTCGGGGCTATATTCCCGGGTGGTGACAAAGGGCTTCCACAAGGGAAAGAGGCTGGAGAAGGACTCACGTCACTCATGTCCTCTCTAGTACGTCCTGAGGCCAGAGCCTTGGGTCGCCTTACCCTGGTACGTACGTTGGCTGTGGCAGTGAACTTGCCCGGCGTACGAGGAGCAACTGAAGGGCGTACAAGGCCGCTCCTTCCCCGCCACGTATAGAGACCGTCGGCGCGGTGTTGCTCCCGTAGTAGGGGACAAGCCGGAGTGAGGGACACAGAGGCCACATTCTCTCCAGTATGAACTGAAACTACCTTCAGGGGCGTCTCTACCCTGGTACGTGTCCCGGCCGGAGCCGGGTGCCTACCCGTCTTACTGAGAGCAACTGAAGGGCATACAAGGCCGCTCCTTCCCCGCCACGTATAGAGACCGTCGGCGCGGTGTTGCTCCCATAGTAGGGAAAAGCTACACGTACGGTAGCAGGGGCTCTTTACTCTGGTCCGTACTCTGGCCGTAGCCGGAAGCTGAACTGTCCGATCAGAAACAACTGAAGGGCGTACAAGGCCGCTCCTTCCCCGCCACGTATAGAGACCGTCGGCGCGGTGTTGCTCCTGAAGGGAAGAACAGCAAGAGAGGGTTGCACTGGGGCAACTCTCTCTTTCTGGTGTACTAAGGCCGGAGCCTTGGGTCGCCTTACCCTTGTACACTTTGTTAGGCCGTAGCCTTGGGCCTCCTGGTGGTGGGGTAGTGCGGGTGGCGGCCCGGTGGTGGGGTGGGGGGTGGTGTGGTGGGAGGTCCGGCGGCGGGCATTTTATTCCGAATGGGGTTATGGGGGTTCATTATGATCCTTAGGGACTATACTATACGTTAATGGTGCTAAAATTCCTAAACTGGGTATTGTCCACTTGTAAAATAATACCCGTTTTCCTTGGGCTGGAAGCTGAAAGTGCCAAAACCAACTACAATTACTTCCTAACAACTCCTGGAGGCCATTTCAAAATTCAGGTATAATACGATGTTTGTCCTGCATGCAAAAATTGGGCTTTGTTTACCCTACATTTTGGATGCCTTCATACACCCACACAGGGCATCTTGGTTGCGTATAACTTATTAAGAATTAACCCTGAGACTTAACTGATAGGAAACAATTAATCAGGGGAAGTCTTACGTTTCTCAGATGGCTGATAGTGCAGGATTAAAAAAACTTCCCACAGAAGGGCAGCCAATCTGACAAGGAGAGCGGTTGTTTTGATTCACTTATGGTTATGGATACTATATTTCAATTTCTGCAACTGTCTAGTTAATGTATTCGACGAAGTAAATTATGCTTTTCAAAATATATAATAATTTAAAGATATAGCCTATACTGTATGAATAAAGGCCACATTAAAAAAAAAAAAAAATCCGGACAAAATTAAATCCATTCTCACGTAATTCATACACTCTAAATATTAACAACAATTTTTTTTGGTTAATTAACGATATTTAATAATTTTACGAACTATATATGTAAGAATATCCAACTTGAACATCAAAATCGAAAGTCTTCATACTGGCGCCACTTTTGAAACCCGCTTAAGCATATCTTTTTTTTTTAATTGAATGGAAATGTTTATTGCTGTAAAAGTACACAGAGTACATACACAGCAAAGTTGAAATATTCACTATGGAGATTACTTTGTATCTAAAAGGGCATAATTTTGTTACAAATATACTGAATGTCCCTTGTATATGTAACACAATATACAGATAAACCCCTTACTTTCGTACAGCAGGTAAGACATGGAGATGAACGAAAATAAAAAAATTAAACAGGATTGTCGAGTGATGCGAAATGTTGTACTGTGTTGCGGCAAAGGTTAACGTAACTCTAAAGCCATTTATTTCAGTGTTTGATGCTGGCCCATTTGATGTCTTACACGTGATGAGTAATATGAATGCAAGCTGCTAAGTAGTACGGTATAGTTAATTTCATTTAATGTGGATAGCTAAAGAAAAATCACTTATTTTGCACTGGGCGCAAAGACAGAAGTGAATAACAATATCTGCTGTGGAACAAAAATTTACGGAAAAAGCAACAATTTATATGTTCTGGCACATAAAAGACACTGAAAAGGAATAACCGAAACTGAAAAGAGATCAAGACTCAGAGCATAATAATAGAATCATCAGAGGTTGCCACTGGAAAAGAGAAATTCAGCAAGGAAGCAGGTCGACAACCTTAGGAGCACTCGCTGGCAGTGAAATCTGGGACACCACAGCAGATAGAAGTGAGCAACAGTTATCCGTCTCTTTTGCCCGCACTCTCAGCTGTATACAGTAGTGTCAAAACTTAACTTTTCGTCAATTTCTTGCTTCCCTTCTTAACGTACGACTTTTATTTCCTCACTGTGCAGTTTGTGAGGCGCCAGCATCACACACATTGCATTACTATATTATGGAATGTCCTCTTACTGTGAAATAGGAATCCACGTACCTTTTTCAACAATAAAATATTTCAATTCAACATGTGACTGTGTCAAACTATGTTGGCTTAAGATGTATTACAATACCTACCACCTCTTGTAATATGTCTACTGCTGTATACCATTACAACAATATTTCAGTCATTCCCATCCAGTGTCAAAATATTTAGCTATATTCTGGAGATTTCTAAGGAGTTTTAGCAACATTCCTTTATAACAGATAATCTTCTAGCAATTTTCCGGAAATTATTACATTCAGCAACATTCTAGCGGTTTTTCTAAAGTTTAGCAGTGTGATATGGGACGAATGTTTACAAACAAAAAACAGCTGACAGAACTCACCTCGTCACCAAACTTCCCTAAAACGCATTTTTCACATTCCTCTTGCTGCTACCAGACCATTTTACTTGTTTAACTGTCTCCATTAACACCTTCACCACTAGAGAACTGCTCTACCGTAAGCTGAGCAGTGACAACAGTAACGAAATGCGATATACGAAGAAAAACGGAATCACCATTGCAAGTTTTTGGTAAAGTAACAATCGTAGTTGGCAGTTGTTAACGTAGCAGGGAAACACATTATTTTGGGTATAACTTTAGAAGTAACCAACGTTACCATTTTTCATTATATTACGTCCCTGAACAATTCTAACTACCGGTAAGGGTAAATTTTTAGAAGTACCGGTAACCAACGTTTTCTTTTATTATTTTTATGGTATCCAATGCAAAATACTGTGCTTTAATTAGTTTTGACCCTCATTTTTGGGGGAAAATCCCCTTTTTGGAATTTTGAGTAAGATTTCCAAAAGTGGATTTATCCCCTAAAATCAAGATCAAGATTTTTAAAAACACTGTTTTGCATTAAACTAACCCAAACTAACCTAACCTAACCTAACCTAGGCCTAATCTAGGGCCTGACATAGACCGAGTGCACACGCCTGCACCAGCCAATATGGCGCAACATTTATCCGCTACTGAGAGACAGCCTAACCTAAGCCACTATATGACTACCCTTACAAAATTTGCTTCTCCAACTCAAACTAGGCTTAAAAGGTAAGTCGGTATAACTTTAAAAGTAACCAACGTTACCAATTTTCATTATATTACGTCCCTGAACTATTCTAAAACTTACCTTTTAAGCCTAGTTTGAGTTGGGGGAGCAAATTTTGTAAGGGTAGTCATATAGTGGCTTAGGTTAGGCTGTCGCTCAGTAGCGGATGAATGTCGTGCCATATTGGCTGGTGCAGGTGTGTGCACTCGGTCTATGTGAGGCCCTAGGTTAGGTTAGGTTAAGTTAGTTTGGGTTAGTTTAATGCAAAATGGTGTGTTTTTAATTAATTTTGATCTTGATTTTGGAGGATAAACCCTCTTTTGGAAATCTTATTCAAAATTCCAAAAGGGGGATTTTCCCCAAAAATTGAAGGTCAAAACTAATTAAAACAGTATTTTGCATTGGATAACATAAAAATAATATTAAAAGAAAACGTTGGTTACTTCTAAAAATTTACCTAAATTTGGTTGATCTTGACTGTAATGTTAATATTTTATTGGGTGGATTAATAATTTAAAAAATATATATACCAGTATATACTGCACAGTTAACCTATGTAAAATCTATCTATCTCTCTATCTATTGCCAGACGCCTCAATCCTGTTTGGGGTGGCCACAAACAAATCGCCTCCAAGTCGCCCTGTCCCCTGCCATTTCACTGCCCTGCTCCCAACTCACACCCCCCTCTCTCATATTACCTCTCCACCCCATCCCTCCATCTCATCCTCGGCCTCCCCCTCCCTCTTCCCCCCTCCACCTCACTCACATACACTCTCTTTGTCGGTCTTTCACCCTCCATCCTCTCCACATGGCCAAACCACCTCAGTGTGTTCCTCATAACGCTTCCTATCACATCCACATCCACACCACAATGCTCCTTTATATCCTCATTCGTCAGCCTGTCTCTCCATGTGACTCCACAGGCTCCTCTTAAATAACTCATTTCCACTGCTCTCACTCTTGACTTGTGTCCTTCCAACAACATCCCAAATTAACCCCCATATCAACCATCTTCATCTTGAGAAATGGGGCAGTGTATTTAAATGTTCATCTTACTCCTTTCATAGTGGTGTCAAGTGACCAGCACAGAGCCTCTATAACTATGCTCATTTTACTTGAACTTGACCTTAAATTCCCATCTGTCTATCTTGAATGCTATCTATCTATAGCCCGACGCCCTAATCCCGCAAAGGGTGGCCGCAGACAAAACGCCTCCAAGTCGCTCTGTCACCCACCATTTGACTCCCCTCCCCCCAACTCACCCCCCCCTCCCTCATATACCTCTCAACTCCATCCCTCCACCTCATCCTCGGTCTACCCCTCCCTCTCCCTCCTTCCACCTCACCTACATACACCCTCTTAGTCAGTCTTTCATTCTCCATTCTCTCTACATGTCCAAACCACCTCAGTGTATTTCTCCTAATCTTTTCAACCACATCCACAACTACCCCACAACGTTCCTTCACTTCTTCATTCGTCAACCTGTCCCTCCACGTCACTCCACGTGCTCCTCTCAAGTAACTCATTTCCACTGCTCTCACTCTTGACTTGTTCCCCTCTTGCAAGGTCCACGCCTCACTTCCATACGTCAGGGTAGGGATCACAATACCATCATGCAGTGACTTCTTAGCTTCCATACTCACCTCCCTATTTCTCATCACTGCTTTCAGTGTACCAACAACCTTTCTTCCCTGCTGTACCCTTTCACGTACTTCATCCCCCAAAGTTCCATCCTTACTCATCACACTACCCAAGTACTTGAATGCACTCACATTCTCCATATCCTCACCATCCAACCTCACTGCACACTCTGTGACTTCATTCCTCTCAAACACCATAACTTTACTTTTGTTTACATTAACTTTCAGCTTCCTCCTCCTACACACTGTCCCAAATTCATTCACCAAACCTTGCAACTCCCATTCATCTTCACTCAACAATACTGTATCATCAGCAAACAGCAACACCGGAAGCTTCCAAATCTCACCCTCATTCATTAGGGCCACCCCGACATCCACTGCCCTACCTTGCACCTCCTTTACAGCCCCATCCATATATATATTAAACAGCCATGGAGACATCACACACCCTTGTTTCAGTCCTACATTGAGATAAACAGCCATGGAGACATCACACACCCCTGTTTCAGTCCCACATTGAGATCAAAGAACTCACTCAGCTCACCATTCACTCGCACCGTAGCCCTAGCTCCCTCGTACATACTCTTCACAGCACTCAACAATTTCCCCTCCACTCCATATATTCTTAATACCTTCCACATACCTTGCCTATCTATTCTGTCATAAGCTTTCTCCAAGTTCATGAAGGCAGCATACACTTTCCTTCCCTTCTCTAGATACTTCTCCACTAAACATCTTAGAACAAATATCTGATCTACACACCCTTTTCCCTTCCTAAATCCCCCTTGTTCTTCTCCAACTAGCTCCTCTGTCATATGCCTAACCCTATCAATGAGTATTCTACCATATATTTTACCAGTCACACTAAGAAGGCAAATACCCCTATGGTTACCACATACTTCTCTCTCCCCTTTTCCTTTGTACAGAGGAACAATTATACCTGATTTCCAGTCCTCTGGAGCCCTTCTCTCTTCCCAAGCCAATCTACACAACTTCCATATCCACTCCACAACAATCTCACCCCCATACCTAAGCATTTCACCACACACTCCATCAATTCCTGGGGCCTTTCCCAGCTTAATCTTCTTCATCGCTTCCACTACTTCCGACCTACTGATCTCTTCCTCCCTCCTCTCATCTCTTCTTCTCCCAGCCATTCCCCAACCACTTATACTCACACTGCTCTCACTCTCTACATTCAACAAATCCTCAAAGTGCTCCTTCCATCTCCTCAATTTCTCTCTCTTCTCCACCAACAATCTATTATTCCTATCTTTCACTCCCCTACTATTTCCCCTTTCACACTGCCTTACTTTCTTTACCTCCTTCCAAAACAATTTCTTACTCTCCCTCCATTTCACACTCAGATTCCTCCCAAACTCTTCATCCACTTTCTTCTTACTTTCCTTCACCAGTCTCTTAACCTCCCTTCTCCTGCTCACATATACCTCTCTCTTCTCTCTCTCTCATCTTCTCCCCTACCTCTACTCGCCAACCATTCACCATATGCCTTCTTTTGTTCTTGAATGCTGAGTTGTAAAAACAGATTAACTTTAGAATATGATGCCAGTCATGAAGAAGCACTGTTGACAGGATGCAGAGTGTATTATCTTTCTGCCACAGATGTATGTGAAACAAGCTGCAAAAGGAAAAAAAAATCTGGGCTGTTAGTTTAAAAGTCGTATATTTAGACTGGGATTCAATTTTGATACTTTTCCATTCCAACATCTCTCCAATTTACCACCCAGTCCCATTACTGTCTAGCTGTCCAAGTCCTTAATGTTGTCTCAGGAGCTTTTCAGCTGGTTATGTATTGAAGTTCCAGTTTTTTTTTTTTTTTTTTTTTCTAACCTGAGCATAACTTACATAACAGTCAAACTTACCTAAGGCCATCCAAAGAACAGTTTTGCATATAAAATGTTGATGCTCTGGGCCATCCAAAGAATGGAAAGTGTTAACAGCCACTCTTTTAACTGCACTGTTTTTACTCTAACTTTAATAAGAGCACTCTTTGTATTCTTAACTTGTGCAGATTTTCATCCTTTTGCAACTTATTTCACAAAGGTGAGGGGCAGAAAAAGACAACTGTGGCACTACATCCCCTCCATACGGTAGCATTTCTTCATGACTAGCATCTTCTAGGGTTAACCTCATGTCATAACTTGGTATTCAGGATGGAGAGATGGCAATTTTAGGCCAGGTTTAAGTAAAAAGGGTATAGAAAAGGTCCTCCATTCAGAGCCTTTGTTTAAAGATATGTCAGGTTTTATTTGGCATGTGCAAGTCCTATAACAAGACCATATTTCTTGCAACTGCCATGGTTTGCACTGGAAGATCCCAAGGTTAGGACCCAATAATGTCAAGGTTAGGACCCAAGAATGTCAACGTTAGGACCCACAAATATCAAGTTTACAGCCCAAGAATATCAAGGTTACAACCCAAGAATATCAAGGTGATATGTTAAAAACCTCAGGAGATAGTCTATAGGAGTGGGGTTAGTCACTGATTTGATAAACACGATTATATATGAGTGTATTGTCCCAGATGACTGGCTGAAGAGGCAATTGTAAATGTGTACAAAGGGAAGGGTGACGCCCTGGAAAGAGGAAATTCTATTATCTGCCTACTGCCAGATGCTTTAATCCCGTAAGGGGTGGCCACAAACAAATTGCCTCCATGTAGCCCGGTCCACCGCCATTTCATTGCCCTGCTCCCAGCTCACACCTCCCTGTCTCATATACCTTTCCCCTCCATCCCTCCATCTCATCCTTGGCCTCCCCTTCCCTTTCCCCCCCCCTCCACCTCACTCATATACACTCTCCTCATTAGTCTCTCGCTCTCCATCCTCTCCACATTGCCGAACCACCTCAATGTATTTCTCCTAATACTTTCTATCACATCCACATCCATACTGCAACATGCCTTTACTTCCTTATTTGTCAGTCTGTCTCTCCATGTAACTCCACATGCTCCTCTCAAATAACTCATTTCCACTGCTCTCACTCTTGACTCGTGTCCTTCCAACAAGGCCCAAGCTTCACTTCCATACATTTGAGTTGGTATCACAATACTGTCATGCAACGACTTTTTTACTTAGCCTACATGCTCACTTCCCTGTTTCTTATCACTGCTTTCACAGAACCAGCAACTTTTCTTCCTTGTTGTACCCCTTCAAGCACTTCACCCACCAAACTTCCATCCTTACTCATCACACTACCCAGGTACTTAAATACACTCACATTTTCCATTTCCTCATCATCCAACCTCACTGTACATCCAGTGACTTCATTCTCTCGAAGACCATAACTTTACACTTCCCTACACTCACCTTTTGATTTTGTTTCTTACAAACACTTCCAAAGTCATTCACCAAGCCTTGCAGTTCCTCTTCATCTTCACTTAACAATACAGTACAGTATCATCTCTAAACAGCAGTACAGGGAACTTCCAAATGCTGCCCTCACTCATTAAGGATGCTCCAACATCCACTGCCCTGCCTTATATTTCTATTATAACCCCATCCATATACTGATTGAACAACCATCGAGACATGGCACATCCCTGTTTCTGTTGACACTATATAGGCCCTAAAATATACCTCATAACACAATGTATAGGATGTAGTGTCTGCTGGAGACATACACAACTTCTCACTAGGAATGTCAATCCACATATTGTCTATCCACAATCTTGTCCCAGACCATCAAGAATCCTTAACATATGATGTATCTCAAACAGTCTCTTAGTCCAGATGACCAAGAATTTCATGACTTATTCAAACATGTGGAGTAACCAGCCCTAGTCGGTTAGTCCACGTGAATGGAAAGCTACCAGACACTACATAACGCCACACATCCTCTCCAAGCTATATATAATGCCGGAGAGAATCCCTTCAGATCAGAAGAGGTTAGAGAAGGCCCAAGAACACAATCAGGGCGGAGGCAGGAGATAGGGTCACCTAGGAGGCTTGCCATCATGCTATGTTACTCTGTTAATCACAATTCGATGGAACTGTACAATAAACTCCGTAACCCCAGAGTTGCGCTGTAACTCACCTCACTTATGATACACAAAGGGGGAAGGTGAGAAAAAGAGAGAGAGAGAGAGAGAGAGAGATCTACCTATTCACTCTAGCCAACGACACAACGTGCAATAAACAGCGACAAGTTCGAGCCGTACTGTCTCCCAACTTTATACTGGCAGTGCTCCAATGATCTACAACCTACTTTCCCTATCTCCCTACAAGTACCTGTGATCATGCTATCGAGATTGGTGGTGAGTGGTAACAATGAGCCGAAGTACAGTACAATCAAAACACGTCTTAATAGTTTATACAACGATAAAATTCATCACCTGAGATTTCAGTTAACATTCAGATATAAAAACTCACTCAGTTCACTGTCCACATGCACTGCAGCCTTAGCCCCCTCATACATACTGGTACTCTTCACGGCATTCGACAACTTCCCATTTATTCCACATATTCTTAATATTTTCCACATTCCTTGTCTATCCACCCTGTCACATGCTTTCTCCAGATCCATAAAGGCCACATACAACTTCTTTCCCTTCTCTAGAAACTTTCCCTCTAAAGACCTAACAATGAATATCTGATCTACGCAACCTCTGACCTTCTGAAAACATCCTTGTTTTTCACCAACTAATTCCTCTGTTATTTCCCTAACTCTGTCAATACGTATCCTACCATACACTCTTCCTATTACACTAAGAAGACAAATTCCCCTATGATTACGACACACTTCTTTTTCCTACACAACCTCTTCCCTTCCTAAAACCTCCCTGTTCTTCACCAACTAATTCCTCTGTTATTTCCCTAACTCTGTCAAAAAGTATCCTACCATACACTTTTCCTGTTACACTAAGAAGACAAATGCCCTTATGATTACCACACACTTTTTTTTCCCCTTTTCCTTTGTACAGGGGAATTACTATACCTGACTTCCAATCCTCCAGGACTCTACCTTCCTCCCGGGCCCATTTTGCACATCTGCCATATCCCATTCTACTACTATCTCTCCCCCATGCTTCAGCATTTCACCACACACTCCATCCATTCCTGGGGCTTTCCCATTTTGACTTTCTTCATTGTTTCCACGTCTTCCATCCTACTGATTTCTTCCTGTCTTCTCACCTCCCTTCTTCTCCCAGCCATTCCCCAGCCACTTATCCCTGCATCACTTTCATTCTGTATGTTTAACAGTTCCTGAAAGTGTTCTCTCCATCTGCTCACTTTTTCTCCCTTCTCCACTAGCAATCTACCATTTTTATCTTTCACCCCCTGACTAACATTTTTATCACCCTGTCTTACTCTCTTCACCTCTGTCCAGAACATTTCCTACATTCCCTCCACTTTACACTCAAGTTCCTTCCAAACTCCTCGTCCACTCTGTTCTTACTCTCTCATACTAATCTTTTCACCTCTATCTTCTCTGCAATTAACTCTCTCTTCCATCTCTCAACTTCCTCCACGCCTCTGCTTCCCATCCACTCACTATATGCTTTCTTCTATTGCGCTACTGCTTGTCTCACCTCTTCATTCCACTATGCTGTTCCTTGCACCCCCTTTCGTCTTCTCTTCACCTCACTTACCACCTCTTATGCTGCACATATTACTTCTGTGAATATCTTGCACACCCCTTCCACCTCCCCCATATGCTCCAAATCATATTTATTCAATCACTTCTCCACTTCTCTCTTATATTCTGCCTTTTTTCCATTCTCTTGCAACCTTTCTACCCTCCTTGTATGGACTACTTCTTTCTGCCCTTCCTTCCTTCTCTTGTTCCATTGCATTTGAACCTTGACTTTCACCACCACCACATGGTGGTCAGAAAGTCCACTCTCCCAGCTTCTGTATGCTCTTGCATCCATTACACACCTTTTCAGTCTGTCATCCACGCACGCATAAGCAATCAGTGCTGTCTGTTCGTGCAGTTCACCACCCACCCTTCTCATCACTCGCCATGTATACCTGTGGATCATTTTGTGTCTGAATTGGGTATTAACTCTCACCAACCCCCACCCCGCATAAATATCCACTAGAGCACTGCCATCATCATCCATGTCTGCAGGCATACCCCAGTCACCAACTACTCCACCCACCTTCACATTCCCTACATTTCCATTCATATATCCAGTCAATAAGTAATCCCTCTAATATCCGAACGCCCAATATCCGAACCTCCCCACTAACTGGACATAATTGTCCCGGGATCCAGTATTCCCAAAATGGGCCAAAAACCACAAAAAAAAATGAAAAAAATCTGACTTTTTTCCCTCCCGTAATTTGAAATTGCCGCGTGGTGCCGAACAGCTGTTACACCATGGTCCCTTCACCCCTTCCTTCCTCCCCCTCCCCCCTCCCCTGTCAGGCTTGCCATTTGGTATTTTTCATTACCAAGTGCGGGCCAATTTGGTAATGAAAAATCCGTTTGGTAATGAATCAGAATAATGCATTACCAAATGGATTTTTCACATGTATGAGGATACACAGGATGGAGATGGTGGATTGTTTGCTCTCTCTGATTAATCTGCTACCCTACATAGAGTGAAAATAATCAACATGGTGTTAATTATAAGGAGAGTGATTACATGTATTTCCACTTGTATATGTAATTAGTGAAGAATAAATGCTACCTTTACGAATTTGGTAATGAAAAGTTAAATTTGGTAATGAAAGTTGAGGAGATTGGTAATGTGGCCGTTGCGATCTGGCAACTCTGTTACCTTGCCATCATCAACAGTCACAGCCAAACTCCAATCGAGAGCAGATGCTTATAGCAGTGCAAGCCACAGGTGCTTGTTTTTTGTGAATAAACAGTGAATAAACTGCAATACCTCGCCACTAGAACACACAGGAATTTACAGTGTTGTGCAGTGTTAAGAAATTAGAATTTAGAGTGCAGAGGATTAACTGTGGACTGCAAACTGGTGGTTCAAACCAGTCCAGGAGCCAGGGACTTGTAAGTACCCAGAATGTTTAATATTGTATAAACTCACCTCTAAAACCTCATTTTATGGTTCTTTTGCATTTATTTCAGTCTTTTATGTCCCTTATTGGTGTGATTTGGGTCTTAAATAGGTGCAATGCATGTCCAGAGGGAGTTGCATAGGTGTTTTTCTGAGTTAGGGTCCATAAGTACAAGTCCAGGAGGCTTGGGCCCAATATCCGGACAGGATCACTATCCGGACATGCCTTTGGCTCTATTACGTCGGATATTGGAGGGATTACTGTACTCTCTTATTCCTTTCAAACTTTTCCATGCACGCTTCCACATTTGCCCAGAACTCTTCTTTCACTCTGCTTGCACGATCTTGCATTGGCGCATACACACACACACAGTCATCCACACTTGTAGTTTTACTTTAAGTCTTACCCACACAATCCTTGAGCCAGTTGATCCATACTCTCTTATAGTCTCCTTCCATCTCTTGCACACAACAATACATACTCCCTCTTTTGCCCTCTCATTCTCACTCACTCTCATGCATATACCCCATCCATACCGGTACTCCCATTCTCTCACACTCTCACCTCTCGATTTAGTCTCAGTTATTCCACATACATCCATTTTTGCATCTCAAGCACCTGGACGATCTCTCTCTCTTTCTCTCTCCCTCTTTCACCTCATCATTAGCACCCCTTACATTCCATGTCATAATCCGTACCATGTCCTCTGTTCAGTCCTTAGTCATCACCTATTGGTCAGTCCTGGTCCAAGGCTTCTTGTTTGTATGTTTAGTTAGTTGTTTTCCGGGAAGGGACACCAACCTTCCACCAACTTAGAAATTACAGAGGCATAAAGCTTTTTGGACTAAATAATGAAGGTAATGAAGAGAGTTTTAGAAGGTATCGTAGGAGAATAAGTGAATACTGATAAGATGCAGTTTGGGTTTATGCCAGGCCGAGGGACCATTGATGCCATATTCATTGTTCGACAGCTTCAGGAAAAATGTATAGGAAAGAAAAGGGAACTGTACTTTGTTTTTGTTGATTTGGAGAAGGCCTTTGACAGAGTCCCTACAGAGGTGGCAAAGTGGGCAATGAGAAAGCCTGGGATCGAGGAGTGGCTGGTTAGGGCTAGGTTGGTTATGGCCATGTATGTGGGTGCTCGCACCCAGGTAAGGGCAAATGGAATTTTGAGAGAGAAGTTTTCTGTGAATGTTTGTGTGCATCAGGGGTTAGTCTTGTGCCCTTTGTTGTTTATTATGGTACTTGAAGCCCTCTCACGTGATTTCAGGAACAGACTCCTGTAGGTGATGTTGTATGCTGATGATTTGGTGTTGACTGCAGAGCATAAAAGGGAGGCAGAGGAGAGATTAAGGAAATGGAGAGATGGTGTGGGGCATAAGGGCTTAAGAGTAAATGCTGATAAAACAAAAGTTATGGTATCTAGAGGGGGAGTGGCCATGTGCGATTTGCCATAAGGGCGTGGGAAATAACTCCATTTTGTGCAGTGTTTATGATAAGAGGGTGCATAAGAGATGTAGTGGTATTAGGGGTAGACTGCAAGATAATGCTGATTTCACATGTGCGGTGTGTCAGGGAGAGCATGTGGAGATTGCCAGGCATGAAAGGACTGAACCTGTTGGTGAGTCTCTTGAGTGTGTGGAAGAGTTTTGTTATTTGGGAGACATGTTATGTGCTGGAGGTGGGGCTGGAGCTAACTCTGTGACTAGAGTGAGGAGTGGTTAAGAAATTCAGGGAGTTGTTGCCTCTCCTGACACTGAGAAGGCTCTCCCTGTGTGCCAAGGGATCTCTGTATGTGGCATGTGTTAGAAGTGTAATGCTGTATGGTTGTGAGACCTGGACAGCAAAGGAAGAGGATATTCGCAGGCTCAAACGTGCAGAAATGGCCATGATTAGTTGGATGTGCAGTGCGTCCCTGAGTGTGAGCCTGAGGGGGCTTGGTTTACAATGGAAAAGTTGCAAGGTAAGATGGGACTGCAGTGTATTGATGTTGTGATGAGGTTTGGGCATGTGGAGAGGATGGGGGATGATAACTGGGTGCAAAAAGTGAGAACTGTTAATGTTAGGGGTAGGATAGAGAGAGGTAGACCAAAAAAAGACCTGGACAAGGTCACTGAGTGTGACCTCAGGAATAAGGGACTAAACAAGGAAGATGCCAGAGATCAAGCTGCATGGAGAGCCGCCATTAGGTGACCAAGGCCGATGCATGCAAGCATGTTGGAGCCTTCAAAATGAAACAAAATGAATATCAGGGTTAGGATCCAAGAATATCAAGGTTAGATCCATGAATGTCAAGGTTAGATCCAAGAATATCAAGGTTAGGACCCAAGAATATCAACCTCAGATCCAAGAATATCAAGCTTAGATCCAAGAATTCCAAGGTTAGGGTCCAAAAATATCAAGGTTAGATCCATGAATATCAAGGTTAGGACCCAAGAATGTCAAGGCTAGAACCCATGAATGGCAAGGTTAGATCCAAGAATGCCTTGAGGAATAATTGCTGTTAAAAGCAAATAAATAAATAAATATGATAAACTTAAAAACAGAAAACAAATAGGTTTGTGACAAAATGCAAATAATAAATATTTCAGTTGGGCATGACAAACATTAATTAAAAAAAAAAAAAAAAAAAAAAAAAACTGCAGCAGTTGGTGGATTCTTTCTAAACTGCACAGTAATCACCAGGTGAACCTTGTCCATCTACCTATCTATCTATAGCCAGACGCCATAATCCCGTAAGGGGTGGCCGTTTGTCTTTGAGTTAGTGGTTTTACGGGAAAGGGCACTAACCCCTGCCAACTCACTTGTTAACATGTAGGGAACACATGTGGGTTGGTTATATGGTTACCACCCAGTGTTGTAAATGGTTTTCTGGCTTACAGGAAACCATTTGGCTTGCCACTCGATGTAACCACCTGAAAAAGAAAGAAGAATAATAAGTGACAAGAAAGATGGGAGAAATAGGAGAGGGGGAAGACATAAAAACAGTGATAAAGGTGAAGGAAGAGGTAGGCAGCACTACATCAAGCAAGTGAATTATGGTTGCCAACACCTAGGAGGTGAACACTTGTGAAACATAATTATGCATGAAGGCCACTTGTGAATTTTCACCAGTAACTCAACATAATTAAACAAGAAGGTCACTTGTGAATTTTCACCAACGGTAGCTGACTTGGAGCAGGGCCTTCATAACTGGCTTCTGCTCAGTTCAGACATGTACCTCATGTTATTCTGCCTCCTTTTCCGCCCCCCTCCCTTACACAACCCTGCCCCTGAAATATGTCTGGCCACTTTAAATATCAGGGAATACCAGTAGCTACCCACAGACCTCTCAAGAGTTCATCTTGAGCCACCCATTATAAATAGTCTCGGCCAACCCATTTTTTATATCATACCATTTTTCTACTGCTTTGAAAGTGATGGGACCTTGCAACACTGGCATTGTCTGTTGTCTTGCTATTTGCTGTTGATGTGCTCATGGAACAATTGCCGATACCTGGGACAGAAGCCATGTCTTATAAGCACTGTGAGCTGCTTCTGACAGTGGTGACAGAAGTGCTGTTGGTTGGACAGCACCCTCAGAAAGTGCATCAGACATCCTCTCCATCCTCTGGTACTGGTGAGCAACTGGTCACCAACTCATCAGGTCTGTTGGTAACATTCCTGTTTTTTCAAGCCCGAGAAAACTGTCAACAGCTGTGAATACTTCCCTTTGTAAGAAGTACTGTGTGGAGGGTGAATTCAGTGCTAGGATAGGGTACGGCTTTTTGTTTTTCCACTGCATAGTTCAATTTAGAAAAAGTGTGTGCTTCACCTCAGACTCTCATCTTCCTCTGTAAATTGCCTTTTAAGTGTCTGGTGGGCAGTTCCATTACCTGCAGTCAGTTCTCATTTGGGAAGATTAGCCTTATGTCCCTGAATCTGGCAATGAGATCTTGGACCAGCTTCACTTCCAGGGATTATGTTCCTCCTAGCTCTTGGAGGTCTCCTTCCTCTCCTTCCAGGCCATGCAGGGTTGGTCCGTGGTTGATTCTCAAGTCATCCAAAAGTTCAGGGACCCCTGCCAGGTAGATTTATCCTGGGCCATTTGTAGTATTTGGTTTGCATGTATGTTCTTCCCTTTCTTCATGGATGTCAAGTTAAGGATAGTGGGACTGACCATGTCACTGATGTGTCCACCCACCCATCCTCTCTTTCAGTGGTGCTTGTCCACCCCTGCCTGCTCCAAAGCCTCTGTGTGCCCCTGTTCCTTAGTCTCCCAGCACCCTCACTGTACCAGTTTGGCTCTGTATTTAGATACTACCCTACAGCATGTTACTGGGGAAAGACCTGCACTCATTTCTCTCACTGTCACTGCCATCATATGGTCCTTCCTATTGGTTCTTGCCTCTGACTGGGAAAGTCTTACTCTTCAGCATTCAATGCCATCCTCTTGTCCAGCTTTCCATGTGGTGCATTGTGGCCAGCTATGTCTTGGGAGTCTGACTCCCTTGTTAGCCTTCTTGATGATGCTGTGTCTCTATCAGGGCAGTGTTATTTCTCAACATTTGTTTTCATCTTTTGTCATGCTTATCACTTTCCTTTGTGCACATTAATGGTTTTCACTTCTCTTGATTGGTTTGTGTTGTATGTGCTGTAATGTATGCTCTTTCCTGTGTAAGCCCCATAGTTTTAACCTGATATGTGCACTTCCCAGATCTATGTCTGTTTGGGATATTGTATCTTTCATGCAGACCACTGGGGCACTGGGAGTAAAATCATGGTATCTATAGCACAACACCCCTTGTTCTAGGTTTCACCATTCTTGCCCATCCCACCATGTCATGGACCTCCTTGCTGTCTGCTGTACCTTTCATGCTGACTGTGTCACAGTGGTGGTCTGGATGTGATCTGCTGCCTCCCTGTTTCATCATGGGAGACCTAAGTGACTGTTATCCTTACTGGCCCCTGGGGGTTTCTCATGGACCCATAAATTCATTTGGTAGGTCAGTCTTTTGCCTCTTCCTCCCCATCCTTGTTGGACTGCAGAATCACTTTAACCCTCACATTGGTTGTCCTTCCACTTTTGACCTCTCTATGGGAAACCCTCTGTTTAGGGATGCAGTTTTTTTAACCAAGCCCTGCTCCAGGAGTGATTATCATTCCCTCATTTTGTCGTGTCTGTTCTCTCCCTCTCAGTCTCTCATACTTTGCACCCTTGATGGCTGCTGGTTCAAATTCGTTGACCAGCCTCTTGTGCAACCCATGGTTGCCCTCCCTGCCAGTTGGGAATGCCTGTGGGTGGCCAGGCTGCTGACTGACCACTTGCCACAAAACACACACAAAAAGCACAGACATGTCACAAACAGAACAACCAAAACATAAACGGGAGCCAACTATACTCAATCAGAATGACAACACGCTTGGCTTGAGCAGAGAAAGATATCACAGGGCTCTGAATTATACTTATATTTGACCATGTTTATGGAGAGAGAGTCATAATTTCCCTCCTGCGCTAATGACAATTGTTTTACAAAATCATGCATTTTCTGAGAACTGACTGTACAAGGGGCCACCCAAGTTTCTATGTTAAAACACAACATGAAATAAACATGAGATAGATCAAAAGGATGTGTCAGCTGTGGGCACTATGACTCTACAGTGGACCAGTCATGTAATGCATGCCTTGTGCATCCAGCTGGCAACAGAAGGATGTGAGGGAGATAGGAAGACCTTCTCAAGGGGTTTGTTGAGGGTATGGTTGATGTTACTACAGCACCTATGTGGTTTTATTATCTACCAGTATGAAGAAGTAAAAGGAGCCAAATCTAGGCACCGTATGGATATATATCCTATGGTGCAGACACTAAACCCTTTGAGTCAGTAAATGGTGGGTTTTATACTAAAACTTGCCATATTAACTCTCAGTCTTATATGCCCACTTAACTGAATACTTTATACAATATTTGTCTCACATGAGGTAGGAATACTAGAGTTATCCTGACCTGGAGGCGTTGCTTATTTGCCTGCTGTTTTGTATAATTACATATCTGCTATTTTCAGTATATCTGATCACTTAAAACAAGAGAAGTATGGCCGCAAGTGGACGACTCTCGGTTGTACTCCTTGGAACCATCACCATTGCATTCCTTGGTGAAACCTGGCAGCCACACCATGTCAGGGTTCCCAAGAGTACAAAGGCTCCATTACCAGTTGTCATCACTACATGGAAACTCCCAGAGGCTACACTGAAAGGTAGGTTGGCTATTTAGTCACCTCTAACTTTGTGTTTGCAGGTAAGCTTCAAGTTTCAAGCAGTATTTTTAAAGTCCTGAAAGAGTGGTTAGTATTTTCTTTGTTAGGCCAGATTTCATAATGTCTCTTATAAAGACATCCATACATTTGAATATTAACAAATACAGTCCTGCCACATTGCTTAACACTTAGAGCCAAACACACACAGTGCTGCCACATCACTTGAAGCTTAAAACCTATCTATAAACACAGAATGGGAGGGAGGGGGACCTTCACTTGGGGACAAAAGTTTGCCTAATATTTTACCTCTGATACTTCTCACTTTCCTCTGTTGGGTAATATTTTAATGCTGAGAGAGACTTATTGTTTCTCTGTCTAATATTTCGCCTCTGTTACTTCTCACTTTCCTTCCAGACTTATTGTTTCTCTGTATAATATTTCGCCTCTGTTACTTCTCACTTTCCTTCACCGGTTAATATTCAAAAGCTGAGAGGGACATTGTTTCTCTGTCTATAGATAATTAAACATTTTACTTCATCTACTTCTCACTTTCCTCCATTGGGTAATATTCCAAAGGCTGAGAGAGTTCCTATGTTTCTCTGTCCACAGATGATCAAATATTTCACCTCTTCTGCCTCCCACTTTCCTCTGGTGGGTAATATTCCTAAGGCAAGAAGGGAGTGGCGTATTTCTTAGCCCATTCCTGATTCTGCTGATCTTATGTGTCAGGGAGGAAAATGACAGACAGTAAGTATGAAACATATGCAGCTGTCATCACTGCACTTGTTGGGATTGAATTATAGGGATCCTTTCACTCTGCAGATGAGTTCTCTAACCAGCTGTTATAAGAGAGTGTTTGTGAGTGAGGTGGAGGAAGAAAGAGAGAGGGGGAGAGGGAGAGCATGGAGGAGGTGAAAGGAAGGAATAGAGAGGTAAGATGGTGAGCATAGTGTGAGATGGAGAGAGGGATGCCTCATGGTGGAGAATAGGACAATGTGAATGCAGTTTGTTAGTAACCACCCCTACAAGATTGAAGTGCTTGGTTTTACAACTGATACAGCCAGTCCTAACTTGAAACTTAGCATATGTAATTTTAAAGTTCTGCTTCACGTGAGACATGCTTATGGTTCATGAATAACGGGTTGCAAGTACTGTACATAAAATACTAGGCTTCAGGACAATTTTGTAATGAAATGCAAGCCAATTATGGTAATTAAAGAAAAGGTTTTAATTCATCAGCAACGTCACAAAAGAACTGTTGACAAAATGGCTGTTGATTGTTCAGTACCATCAACCCTGTGAGGTACAATCATGAATTAAATGTGACCAGAAGCTTGGTAACTGACTCATGTTTTTACCCTTTTGTGGCTCACTTCATGCAGCTCACTGGCAGGAAAAGTCAGTACTATGGGTCTTCATCCTTCATGTAGCACTTCTTCATGACTAGTATGTTAATTTAGTCTTAATATGTTTGTACAACTCAGCATTCAAGAAGGAGAGATAAATTTAGGCCAAGTTAGAGTTATATATATATATATATATATATATATACAGTAGGCTCGCACAGTGCGCGTCATTGCAGTGCGTGATTCGCCTTGTGCATGAGTGACCAAAAATCATAACCAAAAACCCTTCAATGCGCGACTATACCGCACAGAACGCGAGTCAGAGGCAAGGAGTGGCTCAAAAATGCCATTTTCTACTAGTGCGCGACCACCCCTCACACAGCGTGTCACATGTCATCATGTTGATGCGCAGAAATTCCCGGGCATTCTACTGCGCAGCTTGGGGTACAAGGGAGTGGGCGCGCCATAACAGTCCTGGCTTGTGCACTGTGCGGATCCGCTCTCTACAGCTAACCTGTCGTGTACAACGTGTGGTGTTTTTTGTGCTGCCTATACTTCGCCGCACCATGGCTCCAACCCCAAGAGTTAAGAAACTTCTGATGCATGCCACCAAGTTAAAGATCATTAAGATGAAGGAGGAGGGTCAAGGAAACACGGCTATCGAGAGAACCCTGGGACTGGCTGAATCTACAGTGAGAACTGTGTGGAAGAACCGTGAAGCCATAAAGGCTGTTGCGAAGACGTACGGTGCCTCTGACCTAGACGGCCGTTCGGGGGTGGGAAATCGTGCTATGATACTAATGGAGGGCTATCTTGCCACCTTCATAATGCGGAAAGAAAAGGAAGGTGTTCCACTCAATGGAAGATTTATTCGGAACCAAGCCCAGCTGTTTTACAAGGCTGCATCTCGAAGGTTAAAGGTGGAGAAACCTTTTAGGGTACTGGTTGGATGGCTGGACCATTTTCTCAAGCGCAAGGAACTCCGTTACGTGAAAGTGTCTGGTAAACGTGCCTCTGCCGATGAGCTGGCCGCAAGAGACTATCCTGTGATATTTCAAGCGATTATTGAAGAGGGACAGTACACCAAGGACCAGATCTACAACATCGATGAAACGTCATTATATTACAAGGCCATGCCAAAATCAACTTACATTGCTAAAAGACAGAAACAAGCCCCTGGTCGCAAGCTCCAGAAGTGTAAGATGACGGTAATGTTCGCTGTAAACCTGTCTGGGAGCCACAAGATGAGGCCAGTTGTTGTACACACAGCTTCACATCCAAGGTGCTACGAAAACCTCACGAACATGGATGCAAGTGGCATGTATTGGTACAAGCCCGCAAATGGTTGGATGACCGGGAACATTATAGCAGACTGGTTAATGAGGCGGTGTGTCCCTGATGCAAGGGCCAAGTGTCGGGAACTGGGCATTCCATTTAAGATGCTCCTTGTGCTTGATAACGCACCAAGTCACCCTCCATACCTGGAAGATCTTCACAAGGATTGTCGTGTTGTGTTTCTGCCGCCCCACACGACGTCACTAGTGCAGCCACTGGATCAAAAACTAATCGCCACAGTGAAGCATTTCTACCATAAGCAAGTGTACGACTACCTACGCAGGAAGACCGACACACAAGAGGGGCTTCATGCCCTACAAGAAGATCACGACGAAGACCTTGTTGAGGCATCTGCTCCCGTTCCATCTCCGCTAGCAGCTGTATCTCGACCCGCCACAGGTGCCATAACTGTTGAGGCATTTTGGCGTAACTTTACTGTGAAGGATGCAGTTGAATTTCTCCTTCAAGCCTGGCACCAGATTACACCTGCAACGGTAAAACATGCGTGGCGAATGCTCGTGCCTCACCTATGCATCACCCAGGAGACGGCCATTCAACCACTGGCCGATGCTGAGGCAGCAACATTAACAGCAGCACAAGCTGTACCAGGTTTCGAGGACGTTACATTGGTGGGCATACAAGAAGTGCACACTCCTACTGAGGAACAGCCTCCCGAGGAAGTGTTGCAACGGATAGACGAGGCTGACGCAGAGCCCGACGCCAGACAGAGTCAAGTTGAGCAGCCTAGCGTGATGGAAAGCAGGACTGAGCTGTGTATGTCAAACATTAGCAAGATCCTTGCTGCCGTGGATAAGCTCAAGGAAGAGGTGAAGGAACAAGAAGTGAGCAACCTAAGAACGGAGGAACTTCTGGTTGGTATCGACAAACTCTTCCGTTTCTACACAGACAGGCACAGGCAAGAAATAAACAGGAGAAGACAGACGCTCATAACAAGCTACACACAGCGGACTTAAGTTGGTGAAATTGCAGAACCATCGACATCGTCTGCTCCTGTTCCTGTTGAGGATAAAGAGGATGCAATGTCAGAAGTGTCAGCATTGGACTTTGAAGGGTTTATGGCCGAAGTGAGTGACTTTGATGCTCCTGGGGAAGGTGATCAAGAGGAGTCTGTGGAGGGAAGTGTTGATGCAGTGGGGAGTGCAGCGCTGTAAGTGTTGCCGCGCCTCGGAACCCCTGTTATTTAAGGTCATCAGGCCTGTTGTCTACTATTGTTAAGGTGACTACCCATATTTTTGTTATTGTAGTTATAGCTTTAGTACAATATCTGAAACATACGACCTTTTTTATGTCTCTTAGGGCCAAAAAATGTCCAGGTATGAGGGGGTACCGCCCATATGTAATTATTCCCATAAGATTATGTATTCCTAGTACGCGAATTCCTAGTGCGCCTAGTGTACCTAGGAGGAAAATATGGAAGCTGAAAAACCAAGTAGTAAGGGATGCCTTCTATAGCGAAATGAGGAGAGTGGTGGCTGAACAGAGAGCTGTAGACAGAGGTGTTAATGAACAGTACAGAGCCCTCAAGAACAATTTCTTGAGAGTTACTGATGTAACATGCGGTTGGACAAGAGGACCACCAAGACATAAAGTAACTTGGTGGTGGGATGAGGGTGTAGAAGCTGCAGTTAAGGAGAAAAGAAGGCTTTTCCGGGAATGGAAGAAGGGTGGTAGCAAAGAAGAATATTTGGCTGCCAAGCGCAGGGCTAGAAGAGAGGTATACAAGGCAAAGTCTGAGTCACAGAGACTATTACTTGATAACCTAAATCATGGGGAAAGGAAAAATATGATATTTAGGGTGGCAGGTCAGGTGAAGAGGGATACTCGGGATATTATAGGTGAGCAGTGTGTGAAGAATGATGAAGGAAGGGTAGTGGTGAACAGTGAGGATATTAAAGATGCATGGAGAGAGCATTATAACCGGTTGTTGAATGAGGAGTTTGACTGGGACAGGGAAGGTTTGGAGCCAGCAGATCCAGTGTCTGGCCCTTGGCCTTTGATTGATGCTGCTACTGTGAGTGAGGCAATAGGCAGGATGAAGGTGGGGAAAGCAGCAGGTGTGTCTGGGTTGACTGCCGAAATGGTGAAGGCCTCAGGCGATATAGGGGTGAACTTAGTCACTGACCTAATAAATAGGATTATTTATGAGTGTGTTGTCCCAGATGATTGGCTGAAGAGTGTAATTGTAAATGTGTATAAAGGGAAGGGTGATGCCCTGGAAAGAGGAAATTATAGAGGTATAAAGCTTTTAGATCAGCTAATGAAGGTAATGAAGAGAGTTTTAGAAGGTATGATTAGAGAAAGAGTGAATATTGATGAGATGCAGTTTGGGTTTATGCCAAGTAGGGGGACCACTGATGCTATATTCATTGTTCGACAGCTTCAGGAAAAATATATTGGTAGAAGGGATCTTTATTTTGTTTTTGTTGATTTGGAAAAGGCCTTTGACAGAGTCCCTAGAGAGGTGGTGAAGTTGGCAATGAGAAAGCTTGGCTTGGAGGAGTGGCTGGTTAGGGTGGTTATGGATGTGTATGTGGGTGCTCACACCCAGGTAAGAGTGAATGGAGATTTGAGCGATGAGTTTTCTGTGAATGTTGGTGTGCATCAGGGGTCAGTCTTGAGTCCCATGTTGTTTATCATGGTACTTGAAGCCCTTTCACGTGACTTTAGAAACGGACTCCCGTGGGAGTTGTTGTATGCTGATGATTTGATGTTGACTGCAGAGAATGAAAGGAAGGCGGAGGAAAGGTTTAGGAAGTGGAGAGATGGTATGGGGCACAAGGGCTTAAGGGTAAATGCAGATAAAACAAAAGTGATGATATCTAGGGTTGGTGGCGGTACTGTCAAAGACGAGGGAGAGTGGCCATGTGCAGTTTGCCACAAGGGCGTGGGAAGTAATTCTATCTTGTGCGGTGTTTGTGATAAATGGGTGCATAAGAGATGTAGTGGTATCAGAGGTAGACTGCGAGATAATGATGATTTTATGTGTGCAGCGTGTCGGGGTGAGCAGGTGGAGATTGGCAGACGTGAAAGGATTGAACTTGCTGGTGAATCTCTTGAGTGTGTGGAAGAGTTTTTTTTATTTGGGAGACATGTTGTGTGCTGGAGGTGGGGCTGGAGCTAGCTCTGTGGCTAGGGTGAGAAGTGATTGGAAGAAGTTCAAGGAGCTCTTGCCTCTCCTGACATTGAGAGGACTCTTCCTATGTGCTAAGGGGTCTTTGTATGCAGCATGTGTTAGGAGTGTAATGCTGTATGGTAGCGAGCCCTGGGCAGTGAAGGAGGAAGATATTCGCCGGCTCAGACGTACAGAAATGACAATGATTAGGTGGATGTGCAGTGCGTCCCTGCGTCCAAGGCCTGGAGGGGCTGGGTTTACGATGGAAGAGTTGAGAGGTAGGATGGGACTGGAGTGTATTGTTGTTGTGATGAGGAGAGGTAGATTGAGATGGTTTGGACATGTGGAGAGGATGGGGGATGATAACTGGGTGAGGAAGGTGAGAAGTGTTAATATTAGGGGTGGGGTTATGAGGGGTAGACCGAGAAAGACATGGGACGAGGTCATTAAGTGTGACCTCAGGGTTAAGGGACTGAACAGGGAGGCTGCAATGGATCGTGCAGCGTGGAGAGCCACCATTAGGTGACCAAGGCCGACACATGCAAGCATGTTGGAACCTTTAAAAACGAAACGAAACGATATATATATACAATATATATATATATATATATATATATATATATATATATAACCACACTGCACAGCCATTATCCTTGGGCAGGAAAGTTAGCCACAGGTAAATGGAGTAAGAAGTCCATGCCGAGACTATCTTTGTTATGGATCTTATTACACTTCTAAGATTTCTTTTTTCCCAACAGTTTCCAGCATCTGTTGGGAGCAATTAGCTGGTATGGGCACTTGGTTTAGCTTCCAGTCCATAGCAAGCATCAGCTGTACCTTGGCCAACCTTAATACAATATGGAAATTTCTTTAACAGGGAGAATGGCATTCTCTGAGCACCTAAAAGGGGAATAACTTTAAAAGGAGAGCACGTGTACATTAAATCTGAACAGACAAAGGATATATACTCAGGCATACCTCCTTCCACAGCATGGGATATCCTCACCAACGAAACTAAACCGGGAGCAGCCTTGGATGCAGTTGAGGCTGGTTGTAATTACTGTGAGATTAATCAGTGTCGCGGCATGGTTGGCTTTGGGGGCAAGCCAGATGAAAATGGAGAAACCACACTAGATGCAATGATTATGGATGGGTATGTATATATGTATGTAAGCATTTCTTTTAGAGGAATTACTAGAGAGCTGGCACAGATCAAGAAGGGAAGTACTGTCAAGCATTGAAAACAGATGTAAAACTAGTAGTTGATGTGAAGTGTGTAGAGTGATATATATATATATATATATATATATATATATATCTATCTATTGCCAGATGCCTCAATCCCGTTTGGGGTGGCCACAAACAAATCGCCTCCAAGTCGCCCTGTCCCCCGCCATTTCACTCCCCTGCTCCCAACTCACACCCCCCTCTCTCATATACCTCTCCACCCCATCTCTCCATCTCATCCTCGGCCTCCCCCTCCCTCTTTCCCCCTCCACCTCACTCACATACACTCTCTTCGTCAGTCTTTCACCCTCCATCCTCTCCACATGGCCAAACCACCTCAGTGTGTTCCTCATAACGCTTCCTATCACATCCACAACAACACCACAACGCTCCTTTATATCTTCATTCGTCAGCCTGTCTCTCCATGTGACTCCACAAGCTCCTCTTAAATAACTCATTTCCACAGCTCTCACTCTTGACTTGTGTCCTTCCAACAACGTCCAAGCTTCACTTCCGTACGTTAGAGTTGGTATCACAATACTGTCATGTAGTAACTTTTTCACTTCGATGCTTACTTCCCTGTTTCTTATCACTGCTTTCAAAGAACCAGCAACCTTTCTGCCCTGCTGTACCCTTTCAAGCACTTCACCCTCCAAACCTCCATCCTTACTCATCACACTACCCAAGTACTTAAACGTACTCACATTTTCCAATTCCTCACCATCCAACCTCGCTGTACATTCACTGACTTCACCTCTCTCAAAGAAACTCACCCACCAAGCCTTGCAGCTCCCCTTCGTCTTCACTCAACAACACAGTATCATCTGCAAACAGCAGTACAGGGAGTTTCCAAACACTATCCTCTCTCACCAGGGCCACTCCAACATCCACTACCCTACCTTGTACCTCTTTTATTACCCCATCCATATACAGATTGAACAACCATGGAGACATGACACATCCCTGTTTCAACCCAACTTTCAAAAGAGAAAAATTCACTTAGTTCACCATCCACACGCACTGCAGCCTTCGCACCATCGTACATACTCTTCACAGCATTCAACAACTTCCCATCTACTCCATATATTCTTAACACTTTCCACAATCCTAGTCTATCCACCCTGTCATATGCTTTCTCCAAATCCATGAAAGCCGCATACAACTTCTTTCCCTTCTCTAGAAACATTTCCACTAAAGATCTAAGAATGAATATCTGATCTACACAACCTCTTCCCTTCCTAAAGCCTCCCTGTTCTTCTCCAACTAATTTCTCTGTTCTTTCTCTAACTCTGTCAATAAGTATCCTACCATACACTTTTCCTATTATACTAAGAAGACAAATGCCCCTATGATTACCACACACTTCTTTTTCCCCTTTTCCTTTGTACAAGGGAATATATATATATATATATATCCACTCACTCGATGTAATGCTGCTCTCGGGTGACTGCCCTTTCCTCTCCTCCTTCCCTTCCTTCCTCTTCTATCTTTCTTTCCTTCATTCTTTCCTTTTCCTTCTATCTATGGGTGACTTCACAGTAAGTGACAAGTCAAATGGTTCCAGTACACCAGGAAACCATTTACTATGCTGGATGGTAACCATAAAACCACATTATGGCACCTGGTGGTGTAATATATTCAATCATTCATCATCCAATCCTGTGCTGCCCCATGAGAAGCATGGGAGCCAGGGGCTTGGCAAGTTGGTCCTGACATTTAAGATGAGAGTGACCAGCTTCACTCATCCCTGAGTGGCATTATGTGGGCAATAAACCCCAACCATCCGGATCTAAATCTGCCCGGCTTAATCCGATTGGAGTGCCTTAATTACCCATTACACCACCAGGTGCCATAATGTGGTTTTATGGTTACCATCCAGCATAGTAAATGGTTTCCTGGTGTACTGGAACCATTTGACTTGTCACTTACTGTGAAGTCACCCATAGATAGAAGGAAAAGGAAAGAATGAAGGAAAGAAAGATAGAAGAGGAAGGAAGGGAAGGAGGAGAGGAAAGGGCAGTCACCCGAGAGTAGCATTACATTGAGTGAGTGGATATATATATATATATATATATACAGTAAAAGTCCTGTAATCCGACCACCAATAATTTGAAAACCCCAGTACTCTGAAAGTGAATTTAGTGAAAATTAACTCACAAATTCACTCAACTGAGTGAAAATTAACATGCAGATCCAGTGGATTTTTTTTCTCTGGTCTTTATCTATGGATTCTCTGGCTTGGACTTGCTGTTCAGCTAGGCTTCTATGCATTTTCAGTGAGTAAAACAATAACCCATATCATTTTAAGTGTTTATTTAATGATCATATACATATTTCTTATGTTTTCAGAGGTCCCTCCCAATAGTCCAAAAAATACAATCATTTGAAAATCTTCAGTCCCCTGCCATTCGGATTACGGGACTTTTACTGTGTGTGTGCAGTGTGTATGTATGTATGTATGTATATATACAGTATATATATATATATATATATATATATATATATATATATATATATATATATATATATATATATATATATATATTACCTGATGAAGGTCTGTAACTTCTTTCACCTCATTTGATGGCCATGTGTTGTCAGATTGGAGAGGCAGTAGGGTTAGTAACCAGAGGTTTGTTATTGCTTCATAACTGTGGCTCATATTTAAGTTGTTGGAGTACCCAATTCTGTCTGGCCACACCTTGCAGTGATTATATATAGGTGAGTATAAATATTTAGATGGTATGGCCATATGGAGAGAACAGATGTAGATGTGGTGGTGTTGTCATTGTATGCTTATCTGAACATGAACTCAGTGGACTGCAGGCTTATCCCCTGAAAGACAGGTAGTGAGAAAGTATGTAAGTCTAAAGGTGGGAGGAGGTATAGTAGTATAGTAGGCCATGAAGGAGGCAGATGGATGTGGTAGGGGAAAAAAATTAGTATGGAAGTTGATGAGGTAAGGAACTGACGGGGGACTGAGTTTGTTGGATGAATTATGTATGGAAGAGCACATGAGAAGCATTTGACACCCCTCTTTCAACTTGATAATCAGTGAACAGACGTCCATCTGAAAGGTTTATCCGAAATACTGATCATGCCACTGGACACATTTTCAGTTAATATGATTTTCACAACAAAACTGTTAATCAGGAAAGGAACACTTTTTACATAACACCCCACTGTTTGTTATTAAGCAGTCATGAAATGCTGTGAAGAGTCATGGTTGATACTAGCATTTATTTCAATATATCCCTTAGTTCTTTCAACTTCCTATGAACTTTAACATTAGTACATCCAGGTACACCTAATCACACCATCAGTTACATTTTGTTATTTATTTGCAGACATGAATGATTCCTTTAGTATCACATCTTTCTTGCTGGAACATAACCCACACTTAAAAGCAATTCTCTCTTTTTATTTTATTTTTAGGAGCATATCTGCAGTGTTGTGTAGATCAGATATTCATTCTCAGATCTTTGGTGGAAAAGTTTCTAGAGAAGGGAAAGAAGTTGTATGCGGCTTTCATGGATTTGGAGAAAGCATATGACAGGGTGGATAGACTAGGATTGTGGAAAGTGTTAAGAATATATGGAGTAGATGGGAAGTTGTTGAATGCTGTGAAGAGTATGTACGATGGTGCGAAGGCTGCAGTGCGTGTGGATGGTGAACTAAGTGAATTTTTCTCTTTGAAAGTTGGGTTGAAACAGGGATGTGTCATGTCTCCATGGTTGTTCAATCTGTACATGGATGGGGTAATAAAAGAGGTACAAGGTAGGGTAGTGGATGTTGGAGTGGCCCTGGTGAGAGAGGATAGTGTTTGGAAACTCCCTGTACTGTTGTTTGCAGATGATACTGTGTTGTTGAGTGAAGACGAAGGGGAGCTGCAAGGCTTGGTGGATGAGTTTGAGAGAGTGTGTAAGAAACGGAATCTAAAGGTGAATGTAGGGAAGAGTAAAGTGATGGTCTTTGAGAGAGGTGAAGTCAGTGAATGTACAGCGAGGTTGGATGGTGAGGAATTGGAAAATGTGAGTACGTTTAAGTACTTGGGTAGTGTGATGAGTAAGGATGGAGGTTTGGAGGGTGAAGTGCTTGAAAGGGTACAGCAGGGAAGAAAGGTTGCTGGTTCTTTGAAAGCAGTGATAAGAAAGAGGAAAGTGAGCATGGAAGTGAAAAAGTTACTACATGACAGTATTGTGATACCAACTCTAACGTACGGAAGTGAAGCTTGGACGTTGTTGGAAGGACACAAGTCAAGAGTGAGAGCCGTGGAAATGAGTTACTTAAGAGGAGCCTGTGGAGTCACATGGAGAGACAGGCTGACGAATGAGGATATAAAGGAGCGTTGTGGTGTTGATGTGGATGTGATAGGAAGCATTATGAGGAACACACTGAGGTGGTTTGGCCATGTGGAGAGGATGGAGGGTGAAAGACTGACGAAGAGAGTGTATGTGAGTGAGGTGGAGGGGGAAAGAGGGAGGGGGAGGCCGAGGATGAGATGGAGAGATGGGGTGGAGAGGTATATGAGAGAGGGGGGTGTGAGTTGGGAGCAGGGGAGTGAAATGGCGGGGGACAGGGCGACTTGGAGGCGATTTGTTTGTGGCCACCCCAAACGGGATTGAGGCGTCTGGCAATAGATAGATAGATAGATAGATATCTACAGTGTTAAATGAGAAATTATTGTTCATTTAAACATCTTTACCTGTAATGAGAACTGCCTGTAATCACAAACTGTATTTCAGAAACACCCATGATGTTGGAGCTGTAGGGTGTCTGAGGAGAGTGAAGAGTGCAATCTCAGTGGCTCGGAAAGTGATGGAGCACACACAACACACATTTCTTGTGGGTGAGCTGGCAACAGAATTTGCAAAATCTATGGGCTTCAAAGAGGAAAATTTAACCACTGAGGCTTCTGCTGAGATGCACAAGAACTGGACAGAGAATAATTGCCAGCCTAACAACTGGGTGAACATGAAACCTGATCCTACAACCTCCTGTGGGCCGTACAGTCCAATTGAATCGCCTCAGATGGGGAAATTGAAGCAGTCAGTTGTTGGTGAAAGGGAGGATGTTGATGCTACAAATCATGACACTATAGGTATGGTAGCCATTGATGCTCATGGTCAAGTAGCCGGTGGGACCTCAACTAATGGACTGAGAAATAAGATCCCTGGAAGGGTAGGTGATTCGCCAATACCAGGTAGTGGGGCATATGTTGATAGGGGAGTGGGAGGGGCAGCAGCAACAGGCAATGGGGATGTTATGATGAGGTTTGTGCCGACATATAAAACCGTGGAGGGGATGCGGTCAGGTCTGTCACCAGAAGCCGCTGCTAAAGCCGCTCTAGCTAAGATGGCTGCATATTACCCAACTGTTACGGCAGCGATCATTGCAGTCAGTACGGAAGGTGAGTTTGGTGCAGCTTGTTATGGCTATGATTCATTTCCGTTTGTTGTGGCCAGGAGTGACCTAGGAACTGCTCAAATGATGGAAATTATTTGTGGAAAGAATGGAGAATGGAAAAGTGTAGTGTAGAGGGGAAGATTGATTAGGTGAGAGCAAGTGAGGTGAAGACAGAGGGGGAAGAGGGAGATGGAGGTAGAGAGAGAGGGAGAGGGAAACTGAGGATGAGGTAGAAGTATACAGAGAGAGAGAGGGAGAGAGATGGTGTGGAGTGGAAGGGGGATGAGGTAGAAGGAGAGAACTTTGCATCATTGTAATTACAGGATCAGAGTTGGGTTTGGACAGGTGTGGTAAAGGGTGTGAGGGCTTCAGCCAAAAAGAGATAGATGCAGGGGAGGTACAGGGTGGTGCTAATTGTATTGCCCATCACTGATGGACATTAACTAGCACTGTACTGGCAACCTAAATTTCTGGAATTCCCTAAGGCTGTAGAATGGGAAGAAGACTGGTGATTTACGGTGCTACACTAAAAATTCAAAGGCAGGGTAGGATCGCAATAAATAACAAATAGTGTCACAGAACTATTGATCACGACTCTGCTTGGGCTAAAGGACTGTTTGGATGCATTTGGGGCATGATTTCGGAGAGGATTGGACACCAACAGTACCCACTGACCTGGCAACATTGTGTGAGATGGAGGGATGGATGCTTAATGGCAGAGGACAGGGGACTGTGGAAGCAATCTGTTTGTGGTCACCCTCTTTAGGATTAAGGCATTTGGCAAAAGATAGACGGAGGTGCAAAAGGAAATAAATGTGCAGATGGTCAGGCATGTGAAGTGGAGCCAGGAGTCCAAGGCATGAGTAATATGTACAGGAGCGTATTTTAAAATGCAGTCCTCACATGAGCACTGTGATAATATACTACAGTAGTTGTTGATGGAGTGGAGAGATGTATGAGAGATGGAAGTGTGAGTTCGATGGAGGGAAGCCAAATGACAGAGGACAGGACAGTGTGGAGGCAGATTATTTGTGGCCACCCCTTACAGAATGAAGATGTCTGGCAATAGACAGATGGATAGCGCTGATGATGTTACAGTACAGTATTCTATCCAATCCGATATTGCACAGTCAAATGCACAGGGCACCAGGTCTAGGTTACTTAGTCCAGACATTTAAGGAGTGTGTGTTTGTTATCTTCATCATCCTGATCTTTTTTCCCCACCAAATGATGGAATGAGGTATGATCAAGCTTCTTAATTTCTTTAGTTAAGGAAGCTCCTTAATACCTCATCCTGACTGATTTATTTTTGGATGTGGATAGCTAATACTATTTTGTACATTATTTATACAGAATATGGTGATATTGGAATGATTTAAGTAACACAGAAAAGGACAGCAAGGTGTAATAAGCAAAACAAATCACATACGAAGAGGTGTTAGGAAGCACTCTTAACCTATGACAATATGGACCCAAGGAACAGTGAAAGAGCACACAATGGTAGAACTATCAAGAGAATGTCCTGTGATATGGGCTGAACAATTATTCACATGTCATTCAAGTCCCTGGAACTACCACTGACCATGTTCTTCTGGATTGGAACTAGATGGACTGCAGGAATCTGACCACCTGAGCTGAGCACACCCAGAGACCTTTGTCAAGGTTATGTCAATGGTTTTCGTGTTATGAAAGAGTGAGGTGTATGTATATTTGGTGAAGTATTAGGAGCTTGCATTACAGTGAGAGCAGTGTGTGTGTATGAAGTGAGTAAGTGTGTTGTAGTGTGTAGGGTGGCATTAGAGTGAAGTGTAATGGACTGTTTGAGAGTTGTTCTTTGTGGATGAATGTATTAGTAATGTGATGAGAAGGAGTAGACTGAGATGGTTTGGGCATGTGAAGAGGATGAAGGATGACTTTTGGGTGCAGAGAGTGAGTTGTGAAAGTTTAGGGTACGGTTGCAGGAGGCAGACCGAAAATGACCTGGGACAAGGAAATAATTTGACCTCAGGGATACAGGACTGAATAAAGAGACTACTAGAGATCGAGCAGTGTGCAGAGCTGCCATTAGGCCGACACATGCATGTTGGAACCTTTATAAATGAAACAAATTGAAGTGGGGAAGGGTGATGACCACATTGTTTTCCAGGGACAATATCTTTGAGAAGGTCAGTTTCTGGGGAATTTTTGTTTAATGGATGTTCATGAAAGTTGGTGGTCTGGGTGGAGGTTTTGGTGTGTTTGTGTACTGTATATATGTGAAGATAGTTCTGGTTGGAGGAGGAGTGTTTGCAACTCATTTTGTGTACAGCAGGAATTTGTTCCTTTTTTCATTGTGTTTGGGAATGGGCAGTATATTTTGTTCAATGAGTACTGAAAACTAGCAAAACAACCTAAATCTTAACAAGACAAGTGTTTCTTGGATGGTTTGGCTTTTCCACTTAGGAAGATACTTAATTTCTTGACTTTACAAATGCAGTGATGGGATGGATCCATAGGGTGGATCATGAACTGTTTCTAGTGTTACGAACTATCAGAAGTACAGTATTTTTTTTTATAAGTACTGTATTTATTTTTGTCCACCAGGGGCATTTAATTTCAAAATCCTTTACTGTTCTGCTAGTACACAGTCTTCCTTTTAAAAGGGTTTCTGGAAACATGTCACAACCCCTTGCAATCATTTCACATCTTGCAATGTTGTAAAGTCAGTTGAATTTTATAAAACCGATCCTTTAGCCAAGCCTGGTCTAACCTATCCCAGTTTGGCCTAGCCTAGCCTAACCCAGTCTAGCCTAGCCTAATCTAGCCTGCCCTAGCCTAACCTAATCCAGCCTAGCCTAGTGTAACCCAGCCAAGCCAAGCCTAACTTAACCTGATCTCTCCTAACTTAACTACAATGACATCACTCCATTGGCATCTTTCTCTAGTTTAGTGTTGCTTCCTCATGATGACTGTTTTTAGTGAAGGGGCAGATGAAGGCTGTTGTAATCCGTCCAGATAAAAGTTATACAGTATGAAGAAGGTTGTGTGCAATCCGTCCATTTCAGAAAGTTTATCCTAAGCTAAATTAAATGAGATTATGTAATCCATCCAGTTCAGAAATAAACTTAAATGAACACTATATATAATCCATCCAGTTTAATAGTCAGTCCAAAGCTGAATTTATTTGGGGATAAGAAGGAAGTAAATTTGCTCATTCAGGATGGAGGTAGTTACTGTTATGGTGTATATGCCATATAATCAAATCCATTTAAATGATACTGGTTTTCTCTTCAGTTCCTATACAGAGACTGACCATGATAAAGCTGATGTTTTCTATGGACTGGAAGGTAAACCAAGTGTCACAGCCAAATAATTACTGTACTTCCCAACTTTTGCTAGAAAGTGTATGAAAAAAAAAAAATGTATTATAGGCTATGTAACTGTTTATCAGCTTGGATCTATATACTGTACCTGTGGCTGAGTTACCTTACAACAATACAGAATATGGTAAAAGACTATTGAAACCACAGGACAGGAAGCAGGTAACAGAGTTATTTATTTATTTATTTTGTCTTTTTCTGTGCCGTACTTGGTGTTTTTTGTGTCTCGGCATTATGTAAAAGGGCAGTGATGTCCTAGTTTAAGTTAAATTTTGTGTTTTTTTCTGTATTCCTCAAGTGTTTAGGTTAAACTTTGTTTTTTTCTGTATTTTCCTCAGACTTAAACCCTCTTCTCCATCGCTGTTTAATTCAACCAGGAACTCTGTGTTGTTTGTCAGTTCAGCCTGTTGTCAAGGGAACTAGGGAAAACATACAGTAATTCCTCACTTAACACTGTTGATACATTCCCTGTACCTAATGTACTTTATTGTGGAAAAATCGCATGAAGGTTATGTTTTGATATGAATGGTTATCTTGTAAACTTAAAGGTCTTATTTACTACTTCAAATAAAGTATCTATGTATTTGTTGTTTTGGATGTATCTATAAGTATCAGATGTTGAAGTCCATATGTAATATAAAGTGATATACCGTGTGCAGAGATACATGTGTTATTCTCTGAACATCATGACCCTTTGGTAATAAGCGGTGATGTGTGGCATGAAAAAAATGTTGTGTCAGTGAACAGCTTTACATTGTATATAATAGTGAAAAATGTGTTAAGAGAGTACATGTCAAATCTGAAACTGCTTTACTGTCCTGATCCAGTTAATAATGAATCTAGTTAATAAGCAGATGTACAGTATGGTGATGCTAATAGCCTGTTACTTATTTTTCCATTTACTATATTTAATATGTATACAGCTCTTCTTAACCATCTTCAACATTAATTTACTGTAATATTTATACACACACATTCCACATACTGCACATGGCAAGATTTCTCAGTGTAGGCTTATACTTGGGGGTCATCAGAAAGTCCTGTGTAAGTACCGTCTCGCACCTTGGGACAGAGGTGTCTTAATCACAATACAGTTGTCAGTTTGTTTTGATCTGATGGAACTGGGCAACACACAGCTTGAATACTAAATCATGACTGCATGTAATTTAATGAGTGTGAGGCAGGAACGATTCTCCCTGGTTATTAGTCAAAGCTACCATCTAATCTGACTACACTTGGTTATCAACTGAACAGAAAAGGTTTTGTCAGTTAGACCAAAACACACTATGATCAGGGCGGACATTTGTTCAGCTCGGTGCTAAGTTATATATCTGCCATTTGAAATAAAAATCAGGAAACTTCCAGCTACTTTAATTCCACCTGTCTATCTGTTTGTCGTCAAATGTCTTAATCCCTTAAAGGTTGGCCACAAACAATATTGCCTCTATGTCACTCTGTCCTGCACCATTTTAATTAGTGTATCACCAAATAAACTCCATTACACATGAAATAGGAAAATATTACAGAAAAAAATTTTGCTCTGTCTTCCGCTGGTAAACTAGAGTATTAGCCAGATTAATTAAGGGTAGGTATTGGCCTCTGATGCTGGCTGTGGCACTGCATGACCGAAAACTGTCTGGCTGCTTCTGGGCGATTCAGACCTATGTGTGCAGCGTATATATGAGGAAAGTTTGGCATTATACATCTCTACTGGTGTGAGACAAGTGGTGCTGAAGCCAGACACTTCCCAGAGTGGTAACTGCGTGAGAGGGATGGGGATGAGAAGAGTAAGAGCCACACATATGGTCGTGTATGGTATGTAGGAGGATTACTGGGCCTGGGAAACAGGCTATGTCTATGCCCTGAGTCAGATTAAAAAAAAAAAAAAAAAAAATGAGGGTTAGGGGAACTGATGGCTCCTATCACTCCTCTTTTCCCATTCTTCTCACATATGATTATCACATAAGTGAATATCTGGCAATTGATTTGGTAGCACCTGTTGCAAATTTGAGGTCTGAACTGGTAGGCAAATGTATAATGCCGAGCTTTTCTCAACTGCAGTGTGTTTGAATCGCCAAGACGGAGCCAAACAGTTTTCAGTTACCACAAAGATGACTGCATTCACTTCAGTGATGTATGCAGTAATATATTTATTACTGCAACCACCAGATGATTTTATTCTTTGGGGAGACTTTGAGAACTGGAGCATTACATATAGACCTGTACAGCATTCTCACTGCTTAAGGAGGCACCCAAGCATCTCTTCCTTAGTGATTTATTTTTGGATATGACTGGTTAATATCCTTTTGTTCATTATTTATGCAGAGTATGATGATGTTTGAAGGATTTTTATTTATAACACAGAATAGGGCAGTAAGGTGCAATAAGCAAAATAAATTGCTTAGGAAAAGGTGTTAGGGACATTCTTTAATTAACGAGAATATGGATCATAGCCTTCACTCACCCCTTCACTACTAGAGGTCAGTTCTAAGTCAGGAAAAATTGTTTGGTGGTACATTAACATGAATACGTGAAGAAAATGTGTCATGGGACTGACAGCGATACAGTAATAATCCTTTTTTTTTCCAGACAGGGTTGCTCTGAGGGAACCGCAACTTGTACAGGGAAAGTAATACTGTACCGTATTATCGTAACCATAAACAGCACTGTATCTTTATTTTCTCCGTCCTTTTCCCCTACATGTCATCCTGTATTCCCAGTGTCTTCATTTCTGTCAACCTCTTAAACCCAAACATCGTATCATTTCTCTGTACCATTTATAAAGGCTTCAACATCCTTCAATGCGTCAGTCCTGGTCACCCAAAGGAGGCTCTTCATGGTGCTTGATCTCTGGCAGCCTTCCTGTTCAGTCCCTGTCCCCCTGAGGTCTCACTCTATGATCTTGTCCCACCAATTATGCTTTATATTTGCGCTATACTAAGTGATTTATTTTTCCAATTAAGAAAGTACCCTAATGGTGTGGGGTTAATGATGGCTATGTTTAATCCCTGTGTTAGAAAATTCTCCTGAGCTTAATACAATTGTCTATATGCAAGAATAAACCAAATAAGAAGCATACATGAGAATATTGCATGCATCCATCCATCATCCATCCAGTTTCCCATCATCCATCCATCCTTCGATCATCCATCCATCTATCCATCCAATCATCCAACCATCCATCCACCTATCCATCCAATCATCCATCCATCCATCCATCCAACCATTGATCATCCATCTATCCAGCCACTGATCATCCATCCATCATCCATCTATTCATCCATCCATCATCCAACTATTCATCCATCCATCCATCATCCAACTATTCATCCATCCATCCACCCATCATCCAATCCTGTACTGGCCACAAAAATAGGAGGGTAGGGGTCCGAGGCTAGGCTAGTTGGTGCATTAAGGCAAGATGTTGGAGAGGGATGCCTTCAGGCGGTGGCAGTGATATGGCTGGGAGGCTCCATTATCAGAGTACACAAATGTTCCTCAGTTCCCTCCTTATCCCCCCAGAAAGACGATGGTGGACGGCAAGAGGGGGAAAACTTCAGACTGCAGTCCACTGGGTTTACATTTCGGATGAACCTGGAGCTACAACAACTACGAAGGCAAGGAGACCAATCACTCTACCCTGAATAGCATTAGGGAAGCGGTAAAACCATCCTTAGACTTGGAACTTTTGAGCACCTTAATTCACTAATCCACCAGGCGTCCCCTTAATGATTATATGGCTTTAATCAGTAATAAGAATATAAACCACAAAGGAAGAATTGCCAGGATGCATAATAAGTCCATGAAAATACGGCTTTGATTCCATCTCTTCCTCGTTTCTTTTTATTGCTTCTCCTCCTCCTCCTCTTCTTCCTCCTCATTATAATTATTATTATTATTATTATTAACAGTCTTCTTCGTATTATTATTACTACTGAGTCACCTTATTATTATTATTATTATTATTATTATTATTATTAACAGTGGAAAAGTTTCTAGAGAAGGGAAAGAAGTTGTATGCGGCTTTCATGGATTTGGAGAAAGCATATGACGGGTGGATAGACAAGGATTGTGGAAAGTATTAAGAATATATGGAGTAGATGGGAAGCTGTTGAATGCTGTGAAGAGTATGTATGAGGGTGCTAAGGCTGCAGTGCGTGTGGATGGTGAACTAAGTAAATTTTTCTCTTTGAAGGTTGGGTTGAAACAGGGATGTGTCATGTCTCCATGGTTGTTCAATCTGTACATGGATGGGGTAATAAAAGAGGTACAAGGTAGGGCAGTGGATCTTGGAGTGGCCCTGGTGAGAGAGGATAGTGTTTGGAAACTCCCTGTACTGTTGTTTGCAGATGATACTGTGTTGTTGAGTGAAGACGAAGGGGAGCTGCAAGGCTTGGTGGATGAGTTTGGGAGAGTGTGTAAGAAACGGAATCTAAAGGTGAATGTAGGGAAGAGTAAAGTGATGGTCTTTGAGAGAGGCGAAGTCAGTGAATGTACAGCGAGGTTGGATGGTGAGGAATTGGAAAATGTGAGTACGTTTAAGTACTTGGGTAGTGTGATGAGTAAGGATGGAAGTTTGGAGGGTGAAGTGCTTGAAAGGGTACAGCAGGGAAGAAAGGTTGCTGGTTCTTTGAAAGCAGTGATAAGAAACAGGGAAGTGAGCATGGAAGTGAAAAAGTTACTACATGACAGTATTGTGATACCAACTCTAACGTACGGAAGTGAAGCTTGGACGTTGTTGGAAAGACACAAGTCAAGAGTGAGAGCAGTGGAAATGAGTTATTTAAGAGGAGCCTGTGGAGTCACATGGAGAGACAGGCTGACGAATGAGGATATAAAGAAGCGTTGTGGTGTGGATGTGGATGTGATAGGAAGCGTTATGAGGAACACACTAAGGTGGTTTGGCCATGTGGAGAGGATGGAGGGTGAAAGACTGACGAAGAGAGTGTATGTGAGTGAGGTGGAGGGGGGAAGAGGGAGGGGGAGGCCGAGGATGAGATGGAGGGATGGGGTGGAGATGTATATGAGAGAGGGAGGTGTGAGTTGGGAGCAGGGCAGTGAAATGGCGGGGGACAGGGCGACGTGGAGGCGTTTTGTTTGTGGCTACCCCGAACGGGATTGAAGCGTCTGGCAATAGATAGATAGACAGAACAGTCTTATTATTATTATTATTATTCTTGAGTCACCTTATTATTATTATTAACAATCTTCTTCTTCTCCTCCCGCTCCTCCTCCTCCTCCTCCTCTTAATCTTTCTCTCTACTTCTTCATTTCTCTTTCCCCACCTCTCCTCCTTTTCCTCTTAATCTTCCACTCCCCTCCTTCATTTATCTCCCCTCCCTCTCCTCCTTCCCCTCTCTTTATCTCGCCCTGAGACTAGGAAGGCTGTGGAAATTAATGTTTTGATTCGAGTATTTTTTTAAACATTGAAGGCTATCAGAGAGAGAGAAAGAGAGAGAGAGAGAGAGAGAGAGAGAGAGCGATAAACAGATACATGGATGGATTGATAGGAAGGTGGGTACCGTATGTACAATGTGTCGAGACAGCCAGCTAGACACACAGACAGGCAGATATATATATATATATTATGTATTTACCAAGCTCTTTTTATTTTTCGTTTTATTCGCCAGCAGTTTCAAAAGCCTGCAAACAAAAAAACAAATGACGCGCGAGCTGCACAATGTCAAGTTTTAGTTGTAAACAAAGACTTTTATTTAATATTACGGGTGCTGTGATGTGAACGGGATGACGCGTGGATTAATATTCTCTCTCTCTCTCTCTCTCTAAAACAGAAGGACGAGTGGATTCATATTCTCTCTCTCTCTCTCTCTCTCTCTCTTTAAAACAGGAGGACGAGTGGATTAATATTCTCTCTCTCTCTCTCTCTCTCTCTAAAACAGAAGGACGAGTGGATTCATATTCTCTCTCTCTCTCTTTAAAACAGGAGGACGAGTGGATTAATATTCTCTCTCTCTCTCTCTCTCTCTCTCTCTCTCTTTAAAACAGGAGGACGAGTGGATTAATATTCTCTCTCTCTCTCTCTCTCTCTCTCTCTTTAAAACAGGAGGACGAGTGGATTAATATTCTCTCTCTCTCTCTCTCTCTCTTTAAAACAGGAGGACGAGTGGATTAATATTCTCTCTCTCTCTCTCTCTCTCTCTTTAAAACAGGAGGACGAGTGGATTAATATTCTCTCTCTCTCTCTCTCTTTAAAACAGGAGGACGAGTGGATTAATATTCTCTCTCTCTCTCTCTCTCTCTTTAAAACAGGAGGACGAGTGGATTAATATTCTCTCTCTCTCTCTCTCTCTCTTTAAAACAGGAGGACAAGTGGATTAATATTCTCTCTCTCTCTCTCTCTCTCTCTCTCTCTCTCTCTTTAAAACAGGAGGACGAGTGGATTAATATTCTCTCTCTCTCTCTCTCTGTCTGTCTCTCTCTCTTTAAAACAGGAGGACGAGTGGATTAATATTCTCTCTCTCTCTCTCTCTCTCTCTCTCTCTCTCTCTCTCTCTTTAAAACAGGAGGACGAGTGGATTAATATTTCTCTCTCTCTCTCTCTCTCTCTCTCTCTCAAAAAGGAAAATACAGGAGGCAAGACAACGTTGGCTGTAAATCGTATTACGAACTTTTGCCTCCGACTGTTTTTTAGAATTTACTACAACGGTTAGATTAGCTCAAATTTTCAAACGTAACTGCGTAGGTGGGATGTAGCTCTCCTCCCTACCCCCACTCTCTCTCTCTCTCTCTCTCAATTCGACCCTCAATCTCCATTCCAACCCCTACTCTCTCTCTCTCTCTCTGCAACATGTGGAGACTTTCACACACTATCCTGAATACAGTCATACTTTCTCAATCATTTTTCACACGTTATCTTACCTACGTCCTTCATAACATCTCCCCCTCCCTTCTTTCTCCCCCTCCCCCTTACTGCGCTTTCTCTATTTTTGTCTTCTCTGCCCCCCCTGTCTGTCTGTCCCCCCCCCCTGTCTCCGTCCCTGTCTGTGTCTGTCTGTCTGTCTCTCTCTCTCTAGGGCTGCCATATCTGAAGTCAAAATACCGGACGCCTCCGCTGAATGCCATGCTCCCGCCCAACATAAACTTTGGGCTTTTGGCATTACGAAACCTTTATATATATATATATATATATATATATATATATATATATATATATATCTCATCAGCCGTTTAAGTATCCACTGCAGGACCGGCCTATCCCGACCAAAGTGGGGACGATACAGCCAATGTATCTCTACCAAGTGGCTTAGGCTGTCTGGTAGAGATTGTATGTAGGGTGAGAAGTGCTTGTAAGTGTAATTGTAGTGTTGGTGTGGCTTCCAAAGTTTATTACCCCGGCGGGCCGCGAACCCTCGCTCTCCAGTGTGCGAAAACGCACACTTTATCACTGTGCCACAGAGGCTGCATATATATATATATATATATATATATATATATATATATATATATATATATATATATATATATATATATATATATATATATATGTGTGTGTGTGTGTGTGTGTGTGTGTGTGTGTGTGTGCTACTGTACTGGATCCATCCATCCATGATCCATCATCCTGACACTTAAGATGAGAGTGACCAGCCTCACTCATCCCTGAGTGGCATTACGTGAGCAATAACCCCCAACCAACCCTTGGATATAAACCTGCACAGGCTCACTTCGATTGGAGCGCTTTCTTTAATCTTTTTACAATAGATTGGAAAACAGGCAAAGTACAGAATTGGTAAGGGTATGACTGTAAAATGCAACAACGCCTTAGATGCAGGATAAGATCATAAGAATAACAAATGCTACAATGTAAAAATGAAAACAGCCAATAATTGTGTGCATTTACCATTTATTTTATGGCTATAACAGCACTACGTATGAACAAACAAACAAAAAAAATCGTGGCTGAACAGCAGGAAAAGGCGGGACATTTTTTGCTCTGCTAGCACTAAACCAGTCAAGTTGGCAACACTTACCAGCTGACGAAAACAACGAAAGTCTCTCTCTCTCTCTCTCTCTCTCTCTCTCTCTCTCTCTCTCTCTCTCTCTCTCTCGTCATTACAGAGTTTAATAGTACATTAAAAATTTCGCATGAAGTAATGGAAGCTGAAATTCCGGACTTTTGGAGAACTTTTAAAATTCCTCCCCGACGAAGAGTTTGACACCTAAACGCAGGACATGCCCGGGAAAATCCAGACGTATGGTAGCCCCCCCCCCTTTCTCTCTCTTTCCCCGTCTCATTTTCTCTTCCCCTCCCTCCCTCCCTTGCTCCCCTCTTCCTTCCTTTTCTCCCTCCCTTTCTGCTGCTCACCTTCTTTCTCTCTCTCTCTCTCTCTCCCTGTCCTCATTCCACATTTTTTCCCTATCCTGCATACTTCTCACCATGACTCTCTCTATCTCTCCCTCCCCCCCCTCTCTCTTTCTTTCTCTCTCTCTCTCTCTCTCTCTCTCTCTCTCTCTCTCTCTCTCTCCCACCTGTCATATCGCTCAGAACTGTCCCACAATGAAGACCTACTTACACTCACTCCTACTTACGTGCCTCTGCTTACTGGCGGCTGGCGGTAAGTACTTTATCTGTCTATCTATCTATCATCCATCTAGTGCCAGACACCTTAATCCCGTAAGGGGTGGCCACAAACAAATCGCCTCCACGTCACTCTGTCTTCTGCCATTTGTCTGCCCTCCATCCAAATCACATTCACCTCTACCATCTCTCCATCCGTCCATCTCATCCTTGGCCTCCCTCCTCCTCTCTTTTCCCAGTCTATCTATCCATTTATTTATCTATTGCCAGACACCTTAATCCCGTAGGGGGTGGCCACATCGCCCTGTCCTCTGCTATATGTCTGTCCTTCCTCCAACTCACGCACCCCTTTTGCATATATCTCCATTCCCCCATCTCATCCTCGGCCTCCCTCTTCTCCCCCTGCAGCTACAAATATTTTCCCACCTTTTCTAACACACCATCCTTCCTTCTAACGCTTCTATTCCTTTCTAACAGCCAAAGATAGACGAAACATGACGAAATATTACGAAAAAAATAGTAAAATTTCTGAGATGCATGAAAAACACACGAAGTCCTAACACATTTTTCTATGCGATTTATTTTGTTTATACTACCTTTTTTCTGTCCTCTTCTGTGTTACACAAATCCTTATAATATTGCCATACTCTGCATAAATAACGTACAAAAGGATATTAACCAGCCATATCCAAAAATAAATCGCAAAGGAAGAGGTGTTGGGGAACTTCCTTCTAACACCCCTTTCTACCACACCATCCTTCCTTCAAACACCTTTCTAACACACCATCCTTCCTTCCAATACCTTTAACACACCATCCTTCCCTCTAACACCTCTCTAACACACCATCCTTCCTTCAAACACCTTGCTAACACACCATCCATCCTTCTAACCTCTTTCTTACACACTATCCATCCTTCTAACACATTTCTAACACACCATCCTTCCTTCTAGCACCCCTTTCTAACACCATCCATCCTTCTAACACCTTTCTAACACACCATCCTTCCTTCTAACCTCTTTCTAACACACCATCCTTCCTTCTAACACTTTCTAACACACCATCCTTCCTTCTAACACCTTTCTTACACCATCCAACCTTCTAACACCCCTTTCTAACACACCATCCTTCCTTCTAACACCTCATTCTAACACACCATCCTTCCTTCTAACACCTTTTTCTAACACATCATCTTTCCTTCTAACACCATCCTTCCTTCTAACACCTTTCTAACACACCATCCTTCCTTCTAACACGTTTCTAACACTATCCATCCTTCTAACACTTTCTAACACACCATCCATCCTTCTAACACCTTTCTAACACACCATCCATCCTTCTAACACCTCTTTCTAACACACCATCCATCCTTCTAACACTTTCTAAAACCATCCATCCTTCTAACACCTCTTTCTAACACAATCCATCCTTCTAACACCTTTCTAACACACTATCCATCCTCCTAACAACTTGCTAACACCATCCTTCCTTCTAACACCTCTTTCTAACACACTATCCATCCTTCTAACACTTTCTAACACACCATCCTTCTTTCTAGCACCTAACACACCATCCTTCTTTCTAATACCCCTTTCTAACACACCATTCTTCCAATATTTCTAATCTTTCTAACAGCCAAAGGAAGGAGAGTTCTTTCTTTTAACACATTATCCTTCTAACATCCTTTCTAACAAACCATCCATCCTTCTAACACCCAAACACACCATCCTTCCCTCCAACCTAACACCCCATCTAACACCCCTCTCTCTCTAACAGCCGCAAACGGGAGAGTCATCACGGGAAAAATCAGTTTGCGGAAGGCAGCGAACGGCAACATCGCGTATCCCTCTACATTCACCCACACACCCCGCCGTCAGATCACCAAGTCTCTCGTCCTCAGCAATGGCCTGGACTGGGGCGTCTGGGGGCCCGTGGAGTACTGCCCTGATGGGAGCTTCGCCGCGAGTGCAGAGGCGAAGGTAATGTCATCGTGGTGATTCAGTATGGACGGTGGGCCTTGGCGCCGGAGTGGTGTGATGGGACTTGTGTTTTTTTATAGGGTGATCGTTTTCTGGAGGTTTGGTTTTGTGGGGAGGGGAGCGTGTGTGTGTGTGTGTGTGTGTGTGTGTGTGTGTGTGTGTGTGTGTGTGTGTGTGTGTAATCTGACCTGTCAACGATGATGATAATGGTGGTGATGATGATGATGATGATGATGATGATGATGATGAGGAGGAGGAGGAGGAGGAAGGAGGAGGAGGAAGGAGGAGGAGAAGGAGAATAATGATGATGATGATGATGATGATGATGATGATGACGGTGATGATGATGATGATGATGATGATGATGATGATGATGATGATGATGAGGAGGAGGAGGAGGAGGAGGAGGGTGGTAATGAAAATGATGATGATAGTTTTTATGATGATGATGATGATAATGAACCAAAGCATTCTTCGAAATCAATACACCTTTTTCAAATCACCGACGTCATCTTTTTCTCTCATATTTTTCCTCCTTCAAGTCGATTCTGTCCAGCTTAGAGAAAAAAAAAATCGTGCTGAAGAGGTGAAAGAGAGCTATTTCTAATCCCTCCAGCTGGAAAACGTCCTCCAAAGCTAAGAGAGAAAGATAGAAATAGAAAAAAAAAAATTGACTAAAAAAAAAAAAAGGAGTTTGAATTTCGCGACTATAAGCACGTAGGCGGAGGATAGTACGCTCAATTTTTTTTCCCCCCTATAAAAATCCCCGCACGTGAAGGGATCGGACTCTGGAGGATTAATTAGCTTTATTTTGTCAACAGTGCCTCTCTCTCTCTCTCTCTCTCTCTCTCTCTCTCTCTCTCTCTCTCTCCGAATAATTACAAGAAACGCTATTGGTTTATTGGAAGGAGTTCGGTTACACGTACTCTCTCTCTCTCTCTCTCTCTCTTTCACACACACACACACACACACACACACACACACACACACACAAACCAATTAAAAGAAACATTATTGGTTAATTGGGAAGGGTTCGGTTACGTACTATTTCTAGACGTCCCCCCCCTCTCTCTCTCTCTCTCTTGATATGAATGTATGTATGCATGTATGTATATATATATATATATATATATATATATATATATATATATATATATATATATATAGATATATATATATATATATATATATGAATTGATGGATGGATGGATGGATGTATATATGGATGGATGGATGGATGTAGGCTATGTATGTATGTATGTGTGTATTTAGGTATTGATGGATGGATGTATACCCAGTAGCATATGTGTGTGTGTGTGTGTGTGTGTGTGTGTGTGTGTGTGTGTGTGTGTGTGTGTGTGTGTGTGTGTGTGTGTGTGTGTGTGTGTGTGTGTGTGTGTGTGTGTGTGTGAGGTTAGGAGGAGGTTTTACTGTGGCCTTCCTGTTTGTTTTTTTATGCAAGGAAGGAGGAACCAAAGGCCAGAAGCCCGCAAACTGTTCCCTCCAAGAATAAAACAAAAACAAAATAACAGACAGCCAAATTCAAGACCTGTTCATTTCGAAATGCCTGGACACAATACGTTTGAAAGACTGGAGGTCATAGGCAGTAGCAAATATAGACAGAGGGAGACAGTTCCAGAGTTGACCTGTAGCATACATGAAGGACTGGGAGTAACGGTTAACTCTTGCATTAGAGAGTTGGAGAGAAAAGGGATGAGAATTTGCTGCTTGACGGGTGCTACGTGCCCGCCGTAGTGGTGGAGAGATGCAAGCAGACAGTTCAGAGGAGCAGTGACCATTGAAGTAGCGATAGAAAAGAGATAAAGATGCAACAGTGCGGCGAAGAGACAGAGGTTGAAACTAATGAGCAGCAGGACTGGGAAAAAGATATACAGATAGACAGACTGACAGATAGATAGACAGATGGACAGACAGACTATATACGTGAGTTCGTGTATTTCATTTCATCTACACTTCTTACAAAGGATTTAACTATATTCATCTGTCTGTCTTCTCAGTCTATCCATCCATCTATCCATCTGTCTATCTATCTGTACTGTATATCAATCTATCAGTGTAAGCCAGGCAAGTAATCTTAACATGAACTATTCGTATGGGACAGTTTTATCAGTATCTTATCTATCTGTATCTGTCTACCCATCTATCTATCTATCTATCTGTCTGTTTATCAATCAATAAATCAATGTATCTCTGCGCTTATCTGTCTGTTTGTCCACCTATCAATCAACAAATCAATGTCTACTTATCTATCTATCTGTTTGTCTGTCTGTCTACCTACCTATGAATCAATCAGTCAGCAAATCGACGTATCTCTGTATCTATATATCTATCTATCCATCCACCTATCTACCTATCCACATATATACCAATCAATTAATCAATGAGTGTATCTATATATATACCTGTTTATCAATCATCTGTACGTATCTATCTATCTGCCTATCTATCCATCTATCTACCTATCTATCCCTCTATCTATCTATCCACAGTTCGAGCCGTATGGAGCCCTAGACACGGACGAAACAGCCCTGAACGCCGTGAAGCTGTACTGCGTTGATGGCAACTTCTTACCCACGGGATATGTAACCAGCACAGAGGGTGAAAAAGGAGACTGGCTGGGTAAGATAGATAGAGTGATTGACAGACAGGTGGAGGGAGAGATAACTAAACAGACAGATATAGTTAGACTGATGGATGGATAGAAAGATAGATAGATATAGGTTGATAGAAAGATGAGAAAGAAATTAACAAAACAAACAACACAAAGAGGTATCTGGCCAAACACAGAAAAGTTTTATAGTAAGAAACACACACTTAACAGAAAATAAAGTAGACAAAAATGTATATCTAGACCGACAGAGAGACAGATAAAGAAACACAGACAGTCAGATAAACAGTTAAACAGACAGAAAGACAAGACAGAAAGATAGCTCAGCATCAGAAGATAGAAATTTTGAATGACAGAAAACAGATGGCGTGTTAAACTGATAGCGTGAAAGTTAATTACGTTGTATTTAATTTGACTTGGCCCCAAATTACCACGCCTCTACCTTGAATACTGAGTTGTAACAAGAGATCAGCACTAGAATTTGATGCTAGTCACGAAGATGTGATACGGAAAGGATGTAGAGCCGTAGCATTGTCTTTTTCTGCCACTTAGCCACGGGATATGAGAAGCAAAAGGAAGAAAATCTAGAACTGTATTTAAACGCACTGACAAAAATACTCGTGGAGTTAGCTGGATAATCTGACAGAAAAAAATAGCAAGTTAGACAGCCTTAAATACACCCAGACAGAGAAACAGGCCTAATTCCTTCTTCTGTCCCTTCTACAGGAATGCAAAACTGCAACCAAGGGTACATAACAGGCATGAGGGGCAAAGTGCTGGAGGAACAGGGCGTCTTAAGCGACGATGTGGCCGTTCAGAATCTACAGCTCGAGTGCGACTATGGGGTTCAGATTCTAACGCTCGTTGAGAATGAAGAAAGACGAGTTATCAATATTCCGATTCCGAAGGGGCAGGAGGAAGAGGCCCTACAGAAGATTGTCGTGGCTACAAAGGGTCCGAAGGTAGGTTAAGGACTGCTGAAAAAGATTTAAGATTGCTGAGTTACTAAATTGTGACTTCAGGATTCAGATTCTAACACTCGTTGAGAACAAACACAATTGAGTTACTGATATCGCGAAGGGATTGGAGAAAGAGGCCTTAAGGAGGATTGTTAAGACCAAAAAGGGCGCGAAAGTAAGTTGAGGATTGTTGAAAAGACTGCTCGAAGTAACTGAGATCTGCTAAATTACAGAGTCTAACACTCACAGAGAATGAATGGAACTGGAAAATCAATATTTCGAAGGGGGAGGAGGACGAGGCCCTAAGGAGGATTGCCAAGCCTAAAAAGGGTGTGAGGGTAAGGTGAAGAATTTTAGAAAGGCTTAGAGAATGCAAGCTGAATTTGAAAGCTGCTGTCTTGTGAATTTGGGATTCTGATTCTAATGCTCGTCATGAATGAACGCAACCTCGATAATGTTACTCCGAAGCAGCAGGTGGAAGGCTGTCAAGGCTAGAAAGGGCACAAGGGTATGATAAGGACTGCAAGAAAGCCAGAAGCCTGCTGACAACTGCTGGTATTTGCTATTATGTGGCCAAGGGATTCAGATTCAAGTGTCCGTCAAAAGTACATGAGACTACGCTGTTGAGATTCTGAAGGGGTACACGAAAGATGCATCAAGGGTCAGATCTAAAAATGGCACAATGGCAAGTGGAATGTTGCTATAAAGAATTGAATACTGCTGGAAAAGGCTTAGATTTATTGACTTCAACTGGGACCATGGGATTCAGATGATAAAACCAACTGAGAATGAGTGCAGCCAGTGTCAAGATTTTGAGACATGGGACTTTCAAAATTAAAACGGGAACAAGGGTAAGATGAACGACGTTTGAAAGGACTGAAAGGGAGCGAAAGTTCAAAGATGTACAAAGTAGCTAAAGGTCAGTATTTGAAATCTACCTTATTCCATCTTCGCAATTGAAATTCTAACTCTTGTCAAGAAAGAAGGAACCCGAACTGTTAAATATTACGAAGAAGCGTCCAGATCAGAGGCGTTAGGGAACTTTGTAAACTAAACAGATTTACGCGGGGAAGTCGATGGTAAACAAATGTCGGAATGTTATTGTCGTACCCTACTTTTGAAAATCAACATACCTTTCGAATATACCGGATGTCCAATAAACACCGAATCTGAAATGAAGCGAAAAAACATATATATAAATGTCCTGTAATAGAATGGAATAGTTGGCCTTAGTTTCCATATTTTTTTTCTTCTTTGTCATGACCGTTTTAGAAAATTTGAAATTGTTTACTGAAATGATAACGGTTCTTGTTCAGAATTTGTAACTTGTGTATTTAAACGGTAATGAGTTTATTTATTCTGACGATTTAGACTAGATTTAATTTTGCTCATAGCTAATTTCTACTCTCTCTCTCTCGCTCGCTCTCTCTCTCTCTCAGATCGCTAGTGGGCAGTGGGGCGAGTGGTCAAGCTGCCCCGACGAATCTGCCGTCTGTGGAGTAGAGGTCAGTTAAAGATATCTCACTTTCTTTATTATCTCTCATGGTTAGGCAGAAATAGCTCACTCTAACTCTTACTTTTCAGACGGACAGCCTGCTTTAGTCGCTCTCTCTCTCTCTCTCTCTCTCTGTACACCAAGACCTGCATTCTCGTAACCCAAAGAGGCTCCCAACACCTCTTCCTTAGCGATTTATTTTTGAATACGGCTGATCATTATCCTCTGAACTTTATTTATGCAAAAGTATGGCCATATTGGAAGAATTTATGTGACACAGATTAGGACGGTAAGGTGTAAAAAGCAAAATAAATCCCATAACAAGAGGCGGAGGGATTTACGTGACACGGAAAAAGGCAGTATAGAGCAATATGCAAAATAAATCACTTAGGAGGAGGTGTTAGGGAGCCAAATCCTTATTATTCTTGAAAGTGAGATGAGCAACACTCCCAGAAATATTCCTGGATTCGCCCTTGTCTAAGCTGCTACTACTACTATTATTGCTACTACTTCTACTACTACTACTACTACCACCACCACTGCTACTACTGCTACTGTTGCTACTACTGCTATACTACTACTACTATTGCTACTACTACTACTACTACTGATGATGATGATGATGATGATGATGATAAGAATAACAATAATAATAATAATGATTATAATAATAATAATAATAATAATAATAATAATAATAATAATAATAACAACAACAAAATAATACCAGAAATAAACAATCTCCAAAGCACCCAGACCTGACTCAGAAACCAGGTCACCGGATTGAAAAAGATCACCAGGTATTTGCACACCTGAAGCCGGTATGCCCAAAACTCCGTCAGAAGGCAGTCTTAAGGCTGGCCTGATATGAAACATTAAAGGCGGTCCTACGGCTGCTTCTAAGGCCCATGCACGACGACCTCTGGCTTTGTCTTAAGGCTGACTTAAATTTAGCGCATTGGTTTTTAGCTAACACTGGCTTTAAGTGTAAGGAATGATTAGCAGGAAATCTTGTGCGTCAGCTGAGACTAGCCATCAGACGGCACGACACACAAACCTTGTTACTCTGTGTCTGTTCATGTTATCATCCGCAAGGTCAGTGTCAGCCAAGTTCTTATTACATTCACCAATGACCAGTGACCTAAGAACAGACACACACTTTCTTTGCTCTTTCGAAAACCTCTTTACATTTTCTAATGGATAAACGCTGTGTGCAGCTGAGGCCACCGTAACACTAGATTATCCTGCCGTTTTCTAATAAGGACACCATCATCACTACTATCGTATGCTAAATTACCCCTTTGTTTCTTACCTGCTTGCCTGCTGTCACGCCACATTCTTTAGGCATTCTGATTTCCCTACTTTAGGCATTCTGTCTTCCCTAAACAATGGGTTACCGAACCTTATTTTCCTTTGTTGAGAATACCTACACACTACTTGCACTAGTAAGTCCCTTAAACGCCTGGTGTGACCATATGGTTAAAGCAAAATCACAGTATAATTATAATCAGAGGAAACCAAACCAAATATATATAACTAAACAGAGATGTAAAATAGTCATATATCTTTACAATACAAACCACTAATAAAGTATTTAGGTATAAAATAAAGAAGTACACATCAACTTACTCTTTAGTGGACACCATGTCTGCCACTTAAAAATATGTCTTCACTACATGACCTGCAGTGAACTGAGAGGGAAGAATCACTATATACCAATGCTGGTCAGAATGGGTCGGGTCTAAGCCCATACCACAATGTATAATTAATCTGGTGTTGCCATGTAATTTGTAAAAAAGAAAAAAAATGTAGAACAATGTAGACTGTGACTATATGGTTGCGCCAGGAGTTCAAGGGATAGGAGGGTTCAGTGAATCCCTGAAACCTCCATTTCCTTCGCAAAGCACGATCTAGTCCACAGGCGACCACCAGCACCATACCGAGATAAACAACAACAAGTCTGGTTCGGTTTGTGCTGCGGAGAATATAAGATCGGAGTTACTTTGTTTACGAGTCAGTACGGAAAGCCTGCGTGCATGGCCCTTAGTGAGTTACGGCCCACCCGACTTAAGGCCGCGTGAAGCCTCAAGGCCGTTTGTGTATACGAGCCCAGACTCATAAATTCTACCTGGGTGATTACGTCAAGGCTGTGATGTGAAGTTGGGCGATTTATCACGCTCCTGGCCTGGGTGGTGAGGCAAAAACCGAGGAGTTTGAAGGGCGTAGATAAACCGCAATCAGGTGGCAGTGTGCAACTCTGTTATTGCTTATCGTTTTCTGTTTTTACCTATTCTTATGCACTAAAATGTAAGTTAGGTTCGTTTGTCTGTCACACTGTCAGGTTAGGAAGGTTTGTTAGTCATCTGGGTTAATCTGTCAGGCTGGATTAGGAAGAAATTTTATGAAAGGTTGAAATTAGGCTAGGCTTGCTTGCTTAGAATCAGGCTAAATCGGTATGTTAGGCACTCAGGTTAATCTGTTAGGCTGGGTTAGGATATGTGAGGGAAAGATCGTGGTGCAGAGAACCCTCCCTCCCTTCCATGGCACTTCTTCGTGACTAGCATCGTATTCCGGTGCTAATCGATCGTTATACCGAAGCGTTCAAGATGGAGGGATGGCAATTTTAGGTCACGTGAAGAAGAGAGAACAATTTTTCGAGTTATGGATTATTATTCTAGATTTCTTTCACTACACGTATCTATCTATCTATCTATCTATCTGTCTGTCTATCAACATGAATATCTTTACATTCTCCCCTAACTAGAGTATGTATACGTGTGTGTATGTATATATGAATTATAATCTATATCCATCTATCCATCCATTCATCTATCAAACCGTCTATCCATCATTCCATTACCCACTGACTCACACACTCACTCGCCTATCAACCTACCTATCTACCTACCTACCTAGCTATCTATCTATCCATCTATTCATCTATCAAACCGTCTATCCATCATTCCATTACCCACTGACTCACACACTCACTCGCCTATCAACCTACCTATCTACCTACCTACCTATCTATCTATCTATCTATCCACAGACGAGGCTAGAGGACCCCAGCCTGATAGTGGATGACACAGGGGTGAACGACGTCTCTCTCTTCTGCTGCGCTCTCTACCCGCAGAAGGACGAGGAGACGAAGGCCGAGGAGGAGGTGGTGATAGTGGTAGAGAAGACCGTGGAGGAGGAGGCTATGGTGGAGGAGGAAGTAGGGATAGAGACGATGGTGGAGGAAGTAGGGAAGGAGGTGGTGGAGGAGGAAGTAGGGAAGGAGGTGGTGGAGGAGGAAGTAGGGAAGGAGGTGGTGGAGGAGGAAGTAGGGAAGGAGGTGGTGGAGGAGGAAGTAGGGAAGGAGGTGGTGGAGGAGGAAGTAGGGAAGGAGACGAAGGAGAAGAAGAATGAGGAGGAAGAGAAGATGAAGAAGATGATCAAGAAGAAGAAGGAGGAGGAAGAGGAAGAGGAGGAGAGTGATGATGAGAGTGATGATGATAGTGATGATGATGATGATTAAGAAGTAGACAGAGGAGGAGGAGAAGGAGGAGGAGGAGGAGGACGAGAGTGATGATGAGTAAGAATAAGAAGGAGGAGGAGGAGGAAGAGGAGGAGGAGAAGGAGACCAAGAAGATGAGGAAGTGAATAACATCATATATAACAACAGCAACAACAACAACAACAATAATAATAATAATAATAATAATAATAATAATAATAATAACAATAACAATTAGTTAAAAAATTACAATAACATATATACTTCTTTCTGTATGGACAATGAGAGTTGTGTATGGATTAAAATAATAATAATAATAATAACAATAACAATAATAATAATAAAAATAATAATAGTAATAAAGAAAACAATAACAATACCAATAATAATAATAATAATAATAATAATAATACACCAAACTCTCTATGGATATGGTTCAGTATGGCTATTCTCTGTATATTACATTTCACTCGGTAAATTCTGATATATAGAGGAAGGAAAAATATTTTGGTTTTGTCAATATTCAATATATATGATTCTGAGAGATTTTTTTGGATTTTTATTATACCTGATTTCATTTCCAAACATCGTTATCATCATTATCATCATCATTATTATTATCATCATCATCATCATCATTATTATTATCATCATCATTATCATCATTACCATCGCCAGTTTAATAATCATCCTCACAATTATTTATGTATAGGCATGTACGTATGTATGTATGAATATATGTATGTATGTATCAAAACCCTCACACACATCTCTGGATGTGTACGTACACATGTATGTATGCAGAAAACTACACACGAAAGCTGTATGTATCCATGCTTGTATGTGTGTACAGTTCAGTATGTGTATGAATGTATGTATGTATAATATGTATGCATGTGTGCATGTATGTGTGTATGTATGTATGTATGTATCTGTACTGTATTTACGTATGTATGTATGTATGAATGTATGAATGCATGTGTACTTATGCATGTATGTGTATATATGTGTATGAATGTATGTATGTATGTATGTGCACGTATGTATGTATTCATGTATGAATATATGTATGTACAGTATGTACGTAAGTATGCATGTGCACGTATGTATGTATTTATGTATGAATATATGTATGTACGGTATGTACGTGAATTCGAAATAACCACACTACACTGACCAACTCTCTCTCTCTCTCTCTCTCTCACTCTCTCTCTCCGGGCAGTGATTAATATAGTGTGGTATAAAGTGTGTGGGTGTTTTTATGTATACCTTTTTGATGTGTGTGTGTGTGTGTGTGTGTGTGTGTGTGTGTGTGTGTGTGTGTGTGTGTGTGTGTGTGTGTGTGTGTGAGTGAGAGAGAGAGAGAGAGAGATGGTGTGAGCCGCGTATAGACAAATGGTTAAACTTCTAACAATAATGAGAGAGAGAGAGAGAGAGAGAGAGAGAGGCATCAATACACTCAATGCGTCACTGGGTAGCCATTCATCCATGTAGACTCTCGTGTTTATTGATGTGTGTGTGTGTGTATGTACGCAGCTATGAAAACACTGATTGATACACACACACACACACACACAC
>NC_136976.1:2592500-2595000 GCF_032717465.1 Coenobita brevimanus
CACTCTCTCTCTCTCTCTCTTACACACACACACACACACACACACCCTCCTCCTCCCACCACTAAGGGACCGCCAAGTCAGTGTGATCTACGTGACTCTCTCTCCCTCGCAGTTTGAGCCGTACAAGTTTATCGACGCAGACGAAACGGCGCTAAACTCTGTGAAACTCTTTTGTGAAACCCAGGACATGCAACTCGCTGGCTACGTGACATCGAGCGAGGGAAGCAAAGGAGAATGGCAAGGTAACGGCAAAATAAACCGCTTAGGAACAGGTGTTAGGGAGAGTGGTAGGGTTAGCTTACCAAAATAAATCGCTTAGGACGAGGTGTTAGGGAAAGTGCTAGGTAAGGTCAGTACAATTAATCGCTCAGGAAGAGGTGTTAGGGTGAGTGGCTAGGTAAGGTTAGTAGAATAAATCGCTCAGGAAGAGGTGTTAGGGAAAGTGGCTAGGTAAGCTTAGCAGAATAAATCGCTTAGGAAGAGGCGTTAAGGAGAGTGGCAAGGTAGGCTAGAAAGGTGTTTGCTGAGTCCGAATTTTCTCTCCTAGCACCTCTTACTTAGCTATTTATTTTTAGATTTAACAGTAATTTGTATGTGAATTATGCCGAAAATGATGGAATTACAAAGACTTAAATGACACAGAAGAGGACAGTCTGGTGTAATTAGCAAAATAAATCGCTTAGGAACAGGTGTTAAGGAGAGTGGCAAGGTAAGCTATTAGGTCTAACTTGGTCTAAAAAATCTGCCTACTTTTCTTCTCGATATGATGCTAGTCACGAAGAAGTGCCATGGCAAGGATGCAGAGCCAGAAGAATTGTCTCTCCGCTAGTGAGCTACGGAGATAAGGACGAAAATCTGGGCCAATATGAAGAAACTATAGCACTTAAATATAATGCTAGTCACGAAGAAGTGCAATGGGGAGGGCCCAGGGTGACTAGAAATAAAACGATAAATGAATTAGTGTGTTTATAATTAGGGGAGTTGGTGTTAATTGGTACTGATTTATTTATACTAATTAGGAAGGCGTAATGACACCAGAGGGGGATGTGTGTGTGTGTGTGTGTGTGTGTGTGTGTGTGTGTGTGTGTGTGTGTGTGTGTGTGTGTGTGAGAGAGAGAGAGAGAGAGAGAGAGAGAGAGAGAGAGAGAGAGAAGCAATAAAGGACGAATATTTTCCCCTCCGAGACAATATAATTTAATAAACGTTAACATACACACACGCACACACACACACACACACACACACACACACACACACACACACACACACACACACACACAGGCTTTGTCCTCCTATACCTGTTACTAATGTGTGTGTGTGTGTGTGTGTGTGTGTGTGTGTGTGTGTGTGTGTGTGTGTGTAAATACTGTGGATTTATATAATGATTAATTCTATATAAATCCCACTCCATTAAGTGTTATTTTTAAGTGATTTATAGGATTACTCTCTCTCTCTCTCTCTCTCTCACTCACTATCTGTATTTCTCTCTCATCCTTCAATCAAGCCGTCTATCTATCTATCTATCTATCTAGAGTATAAATTTCTTTCTATATTTCCATCTCTCTATCCATCTGTCTATCTACCCATCAAGTTATCCATCTATCTATCTATCCATCTATCAGCACCACATTTCTAATTCTCCCTATTACCTACCTATCTATCAACTTATCTATCTACCAGTCTATCTATCAATTTATCTATCTACCAGTTTATCAATTTCTCTGTCTACCAGTCTATCAACCAATCTAATTATAAACCAATCTATCAATCAACCATCTATCTACCAATCTATCTATCAATTTATCTATCTCCAGGGATGAGACTGTGCACCTCTGGCTGGCTGACGGGATTAAGGGCCAAAGTCTTACCCTCGCAAGGCGTACTGGGCGACGATGTGGCAGTACAAAATATTCAGATGATTTGCGCCAATAACACTGATGAAATACTAACAGGCGTGGACGATGACAGGAGCACCAGGGTAGGCTCTATCTATCGGTCTGTCTGTCTATCCATCTAGGTGTCTGTCTACCTGTCCGTCTAATATTAAGAGGACGTGTGGCGTACGGAGAATGACAGGTGTGTAGGGCGAGAAAAGCATGAAGGTCTGTCTGTCTGTCTGTGTCTATCTATCTATCTGTATGTATGTATCTATATCTATCTACCTATCTGTCTATCTATTTATCTATCTGTATATGTATCTCTATCTATCTATATGTATCTATCTATCTATTTATCTATCTACATTATCCAGGTGACAGGTGTTTAAAGAATAAGGTAGGTTGAGTCAATCTCCCTATTTATCTATCTATCTGCATTTATGTATCTATCTACGGTATGTCTCTATCTAGCTATCTATTTATATCTATCAGTTATCTATCTATCTCTATGTACCTATCTATCTATATATCTATCTGTCTATCTATTTATCATCTAAACATTTATGTCTATCTATCTATGTATCTATCAATGTATATCTATCTAAATCAACATATCTATATCA
>NC_136976.1:2600000-2605000 GCF_032717465.1 Coenobita brevimanus
GTGTGTGTGTGTGTGTGTGTGTGTGTGTGTGTGTGTGTGTGTGTGTGTGTGTGTGTGTGTGTGTGTGTGTGTGTTGTGCTTCTCCTCTCCATTTTTTTTTTTTACAGAAGATGAACAGAGGAAGGAAAAAAAATAATAATAATCCATGCACCAGATTACAGGTGTCTCCTTTCGCAAATAAAATTCTATAACCCTTGGACCTGAACAGCTGTAGGTTGAAGTTTGAGGGGAAGCCACTCTGGGGAAGCGAGCTGCAGAGAAAGGCAGTTCGGGGAATAAAAGGATTCTGACAGGCTGAAGTTTTGCAATATGGCAGTGTGACGGTCCAGTCATGAGCGCTACCAGATGCCCGTGTAGCACGAGGGAAGGCATGGAGAGGTGGCACAATGGATGCAACTTCGTCTGAGCATTTGCCATTAAAATATCTGTAAAATAATGCAAGGGAGGCAACATTCCTTCTTACTTGTAGGGGAGGTAGTTCGTTTGTAATGGCAGGGTTGTTAATAATTCTAACAGCTTTGTTCTGAATTTTGTCTAGTTGTTTTAGTGCAACCTCCCCACATCCATTCCACAAGGGTGAGCAAGATTCCAGCTGAGAGCTCGCACGACTGTTGTATATTATAGCTAACTGATCGTCAGTGAAGAAGCTACAGATTCAGTACAATAATACAAGTTTCTTTGAGGCGTTTTAGCCGGTGATCTAACATGAGAGGTCCAGTCGAGGGTAGTGTTAAGTGAAACGGAGAATTTCTTTAAACATCTTTGAATCGATACTTCTCTCTTTCTCTCTCTCTACTCCTCTCTCTCTCTCTCTCTCTCGTAATGTGCCAGGTGTCTGTGTGCGTCACGCGTTTTTTTTTTTTAATTCTTTCACTAAGCTCCCCCCCCCTCTCTCTCTCTCTCAGTCGTAATATGCAGATGTGAGAGCGTCGCGTGCTTACCATTTTACACAGCCTTTCCTAAGCAGAGTAAAATCGTCTGGGGGTAGCAAGAAAAAAAAAAAAAAGGACTCCGTAAACACCACCTCATGTCACCACTTGGGCACTAATACGCACCGTCCATACTGAATACACGCCGGGGATGTCATTCAGGCCCGATGTGATTTTAGATTTTTATTTTTTTTTATGACGTCGGTGAGTTGTGGAAAATTATTAAAGTTTTTCCTTTCATTTTCTTTATTTACTCACTATTGTTTTTCTTGTTTTCTTTCTTGTTTTCATTTTTTCTTTCATTTTCGTTTTCTCTAACCTCCTTTCGTTCTTCCTCTCGTTTTCTTTTTCATTACGACTTTTAAATACCCAAACTCTTCCCTTCCCAAGCGCTGATTTGAACTCACGTCCTTTCAAACAACAGACCGCTTCCCTAGCCATCTGATCACCCCCTTCCCCTGTTACTATAACCACCAGGCGTCAGTTACTTCGGGATACGGTTACCACCCAGCGTGGTGAATGTTTCCGGAAGGTCAGAAATCCGCTTATCCGGTTACTGAGCGTCGAGTTGGTTACCTACATCGTTACCTGCATCAGAATAATGAAACTTATAAAAGAACTCATTTATTATCTTTATAAGTATTATTAAAACTTCCCATACCCTTGTGGGAAGTTTTATTATTTTTGTCATTATTATTATCATTCTTCTTAAAATGTACATGGCCATTACTGGGACACTATTTAGCCCAGAGCCATCAAATTTTGTCAGCTGAGTCCCCCTGCTGGCCACTTCATCTGGCAAAAATTGGAGGGAAATTGGTAAAATGGATCTCCGGAAATTATGCGGAAGACAGAAATCCAAATTGCTGATTTCATCTCAGAAACCACTTAAGCCACAAAGCTGAAACTTGTATAGCATATGCCTCTTTGCCGGGGATCATACCTTTTTTTTTTTTTTTTAAATGCTAGGAAGAAGGAACCAAAGGCCATGAGCCCGCAGTAACAGTTCCCTCCAAGAGAAAAACAAAATACAATAGAGAGTATGCTCTTACCTGGATGAATATCTATCAAGATCACCTGGCATCAAAAATTGGGGCTTTTCCCGAATATTCCGGCCGTCACCTAATTTTCCACGAAGGATTAAAGCTACAGCCACTACACTTGGTGGATTTATAGATGTGGTGACCTAAGGTGACATGCACAAGAGTAGTGACCTTAATCTCAAGGTCCATTTATAGCTCGGCTTCAAGTAGGCAATGGCTGCGGCAAGTTTTAAATTGACCTTGGACAATTTTGCGGTGTTGTAGTTGTTATTATTATTATTTATTCCTAAAGTATTCTTTCTCATCTGGCCAAGATAGCTGAACCCTTTCCAGTTCAGGTAGGGGCAGACTGGATGGCTTATTTGACTAGTAACCAAGGAGATTCATTCCTACCTCACAGCGAAGACTTATTGAAACTCACGCCACCGCAACCTACCATTAGAGCTGTGAGTTGTCCAGTTCCGTCAAGTAAACACATAACCGAGTATAATAAAGAAAAAATCGACGAATTTCTAAGTACCCCCTCGGAAATAAAGACCCGTTTTCTACCCCTCTCATGCTGGGGGTAACACAAGTATTCTGCTAAAGCCAGACGATTTTATTCAACTGAGAGAGGGTTATAGGAGCCTGAGAGTGTTAATACTTTTATTAACATTGTAATTAATAAAGGAGGGAGCTTTGGTAACGTTTAAAATATCTAAACTGTTTTTCTTTTTGCTTCGTTATTTTTATCTCGATTTTTATTCTCAGTGGTTCGGGCGATTTCGTTTTCTATCGGTTTCCTTCTGTTTTCTTCCAACGCTCTCTCTCTCTTTCAATATTTCCTTTAGTCGTCAATCTTTCAATCCATCAACCTTACAAACCTACTGCCTCCACATCTTTCTCTCTCTCTCTCTCTTTCAATATTTCCTTTAGTCGTCAATCTTTCAATCCATCAACCTTACAAACCTACTGCCTCCACATCTACCCCCTTTCTCTCTCTCTCTCTCTCTCTCTCTCTCTCATACATTATACAGACTCCACCTCAATTCCGCGTCATCTAAAAATAACATCCCCTCAGAACGAAACTTTGTCGAAGAAGAGAATTATTAATGAAACTACTTAGGATGCGTTAGGAGGTTTATTGCTGTTAGATAGGGTTAGGTTAGACGGGGTTAGATTAGGTGAGGTAAGGTGAGGCGAGGCTGGGTTGGGTTGGGTTGGGTTGGGATGGGCTGGGCTGGGCTGGGTTGGGCTAGGTTGGGTTAGCTGGGACTGGAATGCGCTTATTCATGGAAGGTTAGACTGGGTTAGAGGGAGGTTAGGTTGGAGTTAAGTTAGTAGTAATGTTATTCTGTGTTACTTTCATCCCAAAATCTTCTAACACTTATCACAATTTCTCTCTGTCCAACTGGTTTTTCTTCTCTCTCTCTCTCTCATTGTCCTCACCCGCCCCCCCCCCTCTTTCTCTCTCCCCATCCCCATACCCTCTTTCTTCCTCCTCTCCCTCTCCCTCCCTATTCCCACACTCACTCTCCTTCCCTTCTCCCTCTCTCTCCCCAAGCGCCCTTCCTCCCTCTCTCTCTCCCCAAACCCTCTTCCTCTTTCCTTTCCCCTTCCCTCTCTCTTTCTCCCTCCCTATCCCCATACCATCTTTCTCTCTTTCCTTTCCCTCTTTCCTTATCCCTCATACCTTCTCTCCTTACCTTCACCCTTCCTCCCTCCCCTACGTCCCTTCTCCCCTCCCCTCCCTTCCCCCCTCTCTCTCCTTCCCTTCTTCTCTCCCTCCCTATCCCCGTGCAGTGGTAGTCAGGTTGGTGGGGCAGCAGTAGAGGTGGTAGTCATCAATGGCACAATCGTCTAGGGACAAATTGGGTGGGTCGTACCTTACCTGGAACAATAATACAGGTGAGACAGGTGTGTGTGTGTGTGTGTGTGTGTGTGTGTGTGTGTGTGTGTGTGTGTGTGTGTGCGCGCTAGGTAGGTAGATAAATGGATGGGTTAACTGATGTCTAGATAGATATGTACAGAGAGAGAAAATTAGTAACTAGCTGAGGTACTAGCTCTCTCTCTCTCTCTTTCCGATCACACCCTTGGGACAAAGCCATTATAAAATAACTTTCTTTTTTATAACTCTTTTTCAGCCTCTCTCTCTCTCTCTCTCTTTCTCTAATATTGTAGATGCGTCCCATTTTCGAACTCATGGAAGCCTTTCAGTGTCAGTCATGTAAATAATGTGTGTGTGTGTGTGTGTGTGTGTGTGTGTGTGTGTGTGTGTGTGTGTGTGTGTGTGAGAGAGAGAGAGAGAGAGAGAGAGAGAGAGAGAGAGAGAGAGAGAGAGAGAGAGAGACTAACCACTTTGTGCAAAATCATCATTTATTTATATATCTGTCTGTTTAACCCTCTCTCTGTCTATATGTCTATCCATCTATCTACTATCCATCCATCTATTGGTCTATCTATCCACCTATCTATCTAAGTTCATATCTGATTAACTTTTCTGTCGTGTACTGCTATCATTATATCTATCCGTTCCACCTGTCTCCCTATCTATCTCTCTATCTATCTATCTATCTGTCCATCAATCGAATTATTCATTCAACCGTCTATCCAAACATCTATCAATCCATCGATCTATCTAATTAGTAGTTCAATCATATACATATATAATTAATCCACTTTCTCTCTCTCTCCATCTGTCTATCTACCTATCGATCTATCTATCTATCTAATTACCTCTGCCAACAAAATTGGAGGAGGCTATGTATTTACCTATGTTTGTTTGTTTGTCCACACGACATCTCCAAAAGTTCTCAATGAATTTCAATGACATTTTGTGGAAGGGTGGACCACGGGCCAAGAAAGAACTGATTAAATTTGGGGGCTGATCCGGATCCGAATCCTGCAATGGCACTGACGGAGGTATGCGTTCTCTGAGTGCTTTCTGGTTAGCAATGCATTCATATATATTTTTAGCCATTACTCTCTCTCTCTCTCAGGTAACAAGCCCACTTCCCTAATTAATTGGCTCCTCTCATAACACTCAGTT
>NC_136976.1:2610000-2617500 GCF_032717465.1 Coenobita brevimanus
TTGGGCCGCTAAACGCTTGCCGATATCTATGCGTATGAATATATCCACATCTCCGGCTACATGTCTCTATTTTCTTCTGTAGCTATCAATCTATCTATCATCTACCAAATTACTCCATCACTCATCCAACACTGTCTATTTCACTGGTCTTTAAAAACAAAAATCAACTAGACAGCATTCACAGAGCTCATACCTCTGCCAACGGCATTGCACAATTCCGATCCGGATCCGCCCCCAAATCTAATCCATTCTTTCTTGACCCATGGCACGCCCTTCCACAAGATTTCATTGAAATTCATTGAGAATTTTTGGAGATATCGTCTGGACAAACAAACAGAAAGACAAACATAGGGGAATAAATAACCTTCTCTAACTTGGTTGGCAGAGGTACTAAAACGCCAAGAACTTGGGCCTCCAGCTGCAGAGGCAAAGTGTCGCTCGGTATGCCTCCACAAAACCTTGCACACGCACTCGCCATGCAACCTCCATGACACGGTTCATTGTGGGTTGAAATGAGACTAAAACTAAGTCGACTCATACGACCGTCACCTTTGACTCCCTGACCTTGCTGACCTAATCAGTTCATCGTCCCTCCATACTGTATCACTGGCAACAGTTTGGTTGAAATCCGTCGAGGGGTTCAGGAGACATCATGCCTTCATGGATGAACTAAGTCGACCCCATATGAGCTTTGATTCCATGATCTAGCTGACCTGATCAGTTGAACATCTCATACTGAGTCATTGACAGTATTTTAGTGGAAATCCGTCCATGAGTACTGGGAATATCGTTCCCACACGTGTTACGGATGCACGGACCCACGCACACATGTACGCACGGACGGACGGACAGCCCAATCACTTACTGCCTCGTCGACATAGGTGGGTGGAGGCATAATGACCACAAGACTCACATGCCTGAAGCTCAAGTGAAGAAAATGAAAATAAGACAAGGTTTGGCTCCCGGGTGGACGCCGCAGCTGTTCCACCAGAGATGCACAGGGCCACCACCAACCGTAGGCACCTCGTCAGTGCCTCTAATTACAGGTCATCTCCCCTAACGACCCAACCACCCACCTTGAGCTCAAAGTCAGCGGCAAAGGAGTCTTCAGCGCAGTAGTCAAGATGCTGCCAAGTCCCCCAGTCCATTGGATTGTCCGGCTCCAGGATGGCAGAGATCACCCGGCGGGGGGCTGGGTCTGGCAGTCCCTTCCCTGAGGTACAGAGGGTGGTTGTTATTTAATAGCTAGTGAAATACTGTAGCTACAGGCCGAGGTTAGGTTCATAGATATCTATATCGATTTCTTTATCTATCCATCTATACATATAGATACAGACAGATAGACAGTGATAATAAAAGATAGATAGTGTGACTCATGAACGTGGATAGGTAGACAGACACGTGCACTCACACGCACACTACACACTACTGTATATACCAAGGCCTAAAGAATACCATGTCTAACCACGCGCAGGTGGCGTGACGTCACGTGGCCTACCTATCCCTCTTCCCCTACCCTTACTTCTCGTGTCTGCTCCATTTTCTGTGGTGTACACACTCCCAAGCCTTCACTGACAGCTCTGTTTTCTTAACATTGTATAGGTCGTATTCTTTAGGCCTTGGTATATACAGTATATATCATCATCATCAGCCATTTGAGTGTTCACTGCAGGACTGGCCCATCCTGACTGAAGTGGGGACGATACAGCCAATATATCTCTACCAAGTGGCTTAGGCTGTCTGGTAGAGACTGTATGTAGGGTGAGAAGTGCTTGTAAGTGTGATTCCTGTGTTGGAGTGGCTTTGGATGTGTGTGTAGTCTGTGAACCAAGTGTAATCGGCCCACACAAGACGACTGGGTGCAAACATACCTTACAGTATGCGACACTGGTTCAACCACTGCATCCCTTATGTCCGCCAAAGCAGTACATGGTCGGAAGAACATTCCTGAAGTTTATTACCCTGGCGGGGCGCAAACCCTCGTTCTCCAGTGTACGAAAACGCACACTTTACCACTGTACTACAGAGGCTCCATATATATATATATATATATATATATATATATATATATATATATATATATATATATATATATATATATATATTATGCACATTAAATATTATATATATGCATATACATACATACAAACAAACATATATACAGTATATATATACATATATATATATAATTTGTATATCTACACATAATTATACATTATATTTATACATATATACATATAAATATACATATATGTATATATATACATATACATACATACATATAGATATACATGTGTATAAATACATATACATACATATAGGTATACATGTGTATACAGTATATACATATACATACATACATACTTATATACACTATATATACATACATACATATAGATAGATAAATAAATGGATTGATAAACTAAGGATAAACAAATAAATATAGATAGATAGCTGGATAGATAGACATATAAACAAATAATTATATAGATAGATAGCTGGATAGACAGACAAGTAATTAGGTTATCTGGCAAAAAACAAGGTATAATATAAGAGGGATTAATGTTCAGAGTCAGCTTACACCTCATTAAAGTGTTCCGAGAAAGATGGTTGTACCCACACACACACACACACACACACACACACACACACACACGCACACACGCAATGCCACTATTCTGCGTGCAATTACATTTTTTTTTCCCCTAATACCACCAAAGCAATGCACTTCCACGAACAAGTATTACAATATTAAAAATAAATAAATAAATATATCTCTTTTTACCTTAGGCTTTAACTGAGAAATAATTGACAGGATGGGATTTATATTTCTACGGCTCAGTCTGCTGGTGTGGCCGTGGGGGGTGCGATAGCGGGAGGAAAAGAATAAGTGAGGCAAGATTTGACACGGATTCCTCGTGTTTTGCGGGGACGGCTCTCTCTCTCTCTCTCTCTCACTCTCTCTCTCTCTACCTCATCCTGTCTCCTTTTCTCTCTCTCTCTCTCTCTCTCTCTCTCTCTCTCTCTCTCCTTCCAGCAACTCCACTTTCATCCACCTTTTTCTCCTGTATCCTTCCACCTCATCCTCAGTCCCCTTCTCCTTCTCCTCTCAAACACTCCACATTCTCCTACGTGCCCCTCCACCTCATCCTCAGACTCCTCTCATCCACTTTCCCAGAAGCCTCTCTCTCTCTCTCTCTCTCTCTCTCTCTCTCTCTCAATATTTTCTCCTCTCCCCCTGTCTACCCATTTCCTTTCCCTCCTCTTTCAGTCGCATTTCTCTCTCTCTCTCTCTCTCTCTCTCTCTCTCTCTCTCTCTCCATTTTTCTCCTCTCCCCCTCTCTACCAATTTGTCCCCTCTTGGTCGCATTCTTCTTCTCCCCCCCTCACACACACACACACACACACACACACACACACACACACACACACACACACACTGTATTTTTGCTTGCATGATAATCTTCTTGGAAAAATCTTCAAGTGTGAAAACTTTAAAGGAGTCTTGGGCTGACAGGATGAGAAGGGCGAGGCGGTGTGTAAAGGAAGTAACGAATTTTACACACACACACACACACACACACACACACACACACGCACGCATTATTTAAAATCGTTGCGGGAATCAAAGGAAATAAGAAGCGGTGCCAAGGCCCAGCAAACCCGTCCCCGGCAGTCATTTTAGTTTTGACGTATAAACACAACAGGATATCAAGTCAAAGATGTCAAATATCAAATTTGAAGTATATTGGGTGAAAAATGACGATCTTATGTCCATTTGAAATTTTAAGTTCGACCCACCTGACACTGACCCCCTTACCGCTACCTGGGGGGTGACCCCCCTGATGTAATGAGGCATGTTATAGGATGCAGATTTGAAAGATGCACCTTTAGGTTTTGGTTTCATGTCGATATGACGAATTTACCCGTCCCTGTGGTTTTACACTTATTGGGCCTACAGCCTGGGCCTTGGCCCAATTTGGCCCAAAATTTAATCAGGTGGTCAGGTCATAGCCCATCATACCTGTAATTTTTGTCAAAATCGCACAAGTAGTTTTCGAGCAAAGCTGTTAACAGACAGACAGACAAACCGAGTGAAAACAATACCCGTCCCCAAGCCCCACTGGGGCGGCGACGGGTAAAAAATAATAAACCTTCAAGTACAGCTTCCACCATTCTCCTTTTGAGGGAGAGGGAGTTGAGGGACGAGTGTAAAACCAGGCAGTGGATCCGCCTGGTTACATCAGTGCCACCAAGTGAAGGCCTCCCTCTCCACCACCACGTCCATATTAAACGATATTTTAAAAAAAGAAATTATTTAAATATAATATATTAAGTCGCTAACGAGAAGATGTAACGGAGCCCCCACATCTAACCTTGGGCGGCCTTCAGCACCAGCAGGAGAAGCAGAGAGGCAGCTGCTGACTTCATGATGCTGACTTCAGGAATGGCTACAGCTGTGTGTGTGTGTGTGTGTGTGTGTGTGTGTGTGTGTGTGTGTGTGTGTGTGTGTGTGTGTGTGTGCGTGCGTGCGTGCGTGCGTGCGTGTGTGTGTGTGTGTGTGTGTGTGTGTGTGTGTGTGTGTGTGTGTGTGTGTGTGTGCCTGCAGCCTTGGAAGGTCGGTTGGGTACGTGTGTGTGTGTGTGTGTGTGTGTGTGTGTGTGTGTGTGTGTGTGTGCAGCCTTGGAAGGTCGGTTGGGTACGTGTGATTAATAACCGAAATCTACGTGTGTGTGTGTGTGTGTGTGTGTGTGTGTGTGTGTGTAACTACTGCATTCTCTGTATGCATGTGTACGTGTGCAACCGTGCGTGAGGGATTGCTTTCGTTATGTCCTCTCTCTCTCTCTCTCTCTCTCTCTCTCTCTCTCAAATTTGTAAATGAAATTAGACAAATTCATATCTGAGAGAGAGAGAGAGAGAGAGAGAGAGAGAGTGTAAAATATGTATGTGCTGTACGTATATCAGTATGTGTGTATGTATGTGTACTTGTATGTATGTATGTATGTGTACTTGTATGTATGTATGTATGTTTGTGCTTGAGAATTCAACATGTGTCCCTGAATCAAAATAAATCTTATCGCTCACTCCTGAGAGAGAGAGAGAGAGAGAGAGAGAGAGAGAGAGAGAGAGAGAAGCAATGTATATATTAAAGACAGATGGCTTGGCAGATGGCCATTGTGATAGATAGATAAATAGAAGCAGATAGACAGACAGACATATAGATGGATGGAGAGAGACAGATAGACAGCTGGATAGATGGACAGACAGATCACAGAAAAAAGACAGACAGATAAACAGATAGAGGCAGTGGAGCAGCTCGGTTATATCAGTGCCACCACACGAAGGCGTATAAGCTGAAGAAAATCGTCCGGAGACAAAAAAAAAAAAAAAATCCTCGGGGTGAAAGGGTGAAATCTGGGTGCCCTAACCTCCTTTCCCAAAATGTATCGTTCACCGCCTTATCATTGCCAGCGATTGTGCGTCTCAGAATGCTTCGTCTCACGCCAGATTGTTTCGCTTTTTTCCCTCACACAGGATAATAATTCTTCATCAAAATGTTTCAAGTTATTTTTTTTTTAGTGTCAAAATGTTTCGTTCACTACCTCATTCATCCTGCTTAAGTCATGTCTCAGATGGTTTCGTCTTATTCTATATTTTTCCGATCGTAACTAATCTGATAAAAACTGATGCTCCATAATTATTCGTTCTTTATAAGTTTCCCATATTGATTCGCTCACAATAAATTCCCACCTAATGTCTCCAAATGTTTCACTCAATTGCCATACGTTCCCACAAGCTTCTTACCTGTTTCATAAAATATCGTTCACCCCCATATCATTACGCACAAGGTCTATATATTTCAAAATGCTTCGTTTTTTTCTAGAACTTATCGATGTTGATGGTTCTGGCTAAGGTGATGGCCAGGTGTAGTCAGAATGGAGGGCTGCATTTCACTAGTAACCAAGGAGACTCAGATGGAAGTTACAATGCATTTAGCAAAGATCCCTAACCCCTTTCAGCTCAGTTGATGGCCGGGTGTAATCAGAAGGGAGGGATGATTTGACTAGTAACCAAGGGGACTCATTACTACCTCATATGGGAATGATACCGCTCCATCATAAAAAAAAAAAAAAGGCATCTCATTATACAGCGTTTTTTTGTTTCAAAAATTTTCGTGCATTTCCTTTTTCTATAACGATGACCCGAAATGTATCGTTCACTACCTATAGCTGTCAGAATATTTAGTCTTTCCAAAATTTATCAACTATATATATATATATATATATATATATATATATATATATATATATGGACACAAACGGCTGAGATGATATATATATATATATATATATATATATATATATATATATACATATATATATATATATATATATGGACACTCAAACGGCTGAGATTATATATATATATATATATATATATATATATATATATATATATATATGGACACAAACGGCTGAGATTATATATATATATATATATATATATATATATATATATATATATATATATATATATATAGATATATGTATATATATATATATATATATATATATATATATATATATATATATATATATTTCAAAATACTTCATTCACTGCCCAAGTATATCTACCATCAGTGTCAAAGTATTTCGTCTTTCCAAAAAATCGATTTACCAACATAATACGTTTAATGTCTATCGCTCACGGCCCAAATATTTTAATCTATCATGAGTCAGACAGTTTTTATCTACTTTCAGAGTTTATCGATTAATTCCCATGTGATTTAGTTAACTGCTGTTTCACAATATATCGTTATCTTATCACTTTCGTAAGTCAAAATGTTTCATCTTATCCCAGATTTTATCGAGCATTTCCTAACAATTCCATTGTTTCAGAATGATTCGTTCACTAACTCATTATTCCCACATTATTTTCAATTTGTTTCGTCTCAGCAAATTTCATAAGCAAATACGTTTCAGAATGTATCGTTCATTACGTCTATTTCTACCTAATTGTCAAAATGTTTCGTCTCTTTCCAATTTCCAATATTTATTAAGCTACACGTCTGATAATACTTTTTTCAAAATGTATGGCTCAGTATCGATCTACCTATTTACAGAGTCGTTTATCTATTCATCCATCTATTTATCTATTTATCAAGCTATTAATCTATCATCCACCAATCTCTATCTATCAATCACTTTATCTATCTACCTATCTATCCATCCATCAGTGTCTTTACGTATGTATCTATCTATCCATCAGTGTCTATCATGTATCTGTCAAGCTGTCAATATATTCATCCATCCATTCATGTCTTAAAATGTCTATCGATAGATCTCTAAATCAATGTCTACCTACCTATCTATCTATTTACCTATCTATCTATCTATCCACAGCATTACCCCTTTCCAAAATTCATCGACAGTTCCGTAACTCATCGGTCACTAACAAATAATTTCTTACTTTCTATACCTCGCTCTCGATCTCGTACCA
>NC_136976.1:2627500-2630000 GCF_032717465.1 Coenobita brevimanus
CTCTCTCTCTCTCTCTCTCTCTCTCTCTCTCTCAATTCCCCCCTTTTGTTGACCAATGTTGTTCAGAAGAGCTAATATGAACTGCCAACACACAGTAATGGAACCTCCAGTGTCGGTCTGGGTTGGGTTGGGTTGGGATGGGATGGGTAAGGTTGAGTTGGGTTGGGTTGGGTTGGGTTGGGTTGGGTTGGGGTGGGGTGGGGTGGGGTGGGGATGGGATGGGTAAGGTTGAGTTGAGTTGAGTTGGGATGGGTTGGGTTGGGGTTGAGTTGGGTTGGGTTGAGTTGGGTTGGGTAGGGTAGGGTGGGGTGAGGTGTAGAGTTGCGTAGGGTAGGGTTGGGTTGGGTTAGGTTTAGAAAGAAACGCTAGGAAGCCACACACACACACACACACACACACACACACACACACACACACACACACACACACACACACTTCACCTGCCCTTCATAAAAACAAGACATTATGTACACACTTCACACTTTCTCTCTCTCTCTCTCTCTCTCTCTCTCTCTCTCTCAATTTTCCTTCCAGTGCATTCTTCTACGTCTGTCTATCTGTCTGTCTATCATGTTGTCTGTCTGTCTGTCTGTTTTCTTCTCTTTCAGTATCTATCAATCTGTCTACCTATCTATCTGTTTATCTATCTGTCTGTCTGTTTCTATTGCTGTATTTTCACTCCCACATTGCATTTTTTAAACTGAGAGAGAGAGAGAGAGAGAGAGAGAGAGAGAGAGAGAGACAGAGAGAGAGACAGACAGACAGAGACAGACAGACAGACAGACAGAGATAGATTGAGAGAGAGACAGACAGACAGATACAAACAGATAGATAGATAGACAGATTGAGAGAGAGAGAGAGACAGAGAGAGAGAGAGAGAGAGAGAGAGAGAGAGAGAGAGAGAGAGAGACCGCCTAATATCTAGAGAGAGAGGTGTATGGAAGGAGTTACATAGATACACAGGCCACACAGACCTTACGGTCCCTACGAGGTGGTCCGGCCTTAATCCTAATATAGTGCATAGGAGCAGGAGAAAAGGATAGCACAGCAGAAGGCTCTCTCCCCCACCCTCCAGACCCTCCGGCATTTGCCGTACAGGAAACAAGAGAGGAAGTAATACCTTGCAGGAATGAAAAACCTGAAGGAATTTTATAGGATCGGCAGAAAGTAGAATAATATGGAAAAGGAAAATTTGGGCAAACAGCCATATACTTACTCTATGCATGCATTTTTTTTTTTTTTTAATCAAAAGATGAAAAGAATGTTTATCTATTATTTATATTCTATAATATTGTCTGTGTCTAATAGACACATGAATGCAGACGCGAATATGCAATAATTGCTCCATCCTAACTAAACGATACCAATTGCGTCGAGGTACATGTCCAGTCTCTTTTTAAACATATTTATGGTACCACTCTCAATCACATTCCCAGGGAGTTTATTCCATCCACTTACAACAGAGTAAGTGAAGGAGTTTTTGGTTGTATCAAGATTAGCCCTCCTTGCTTGCAACTTCATACCATTTCCTCGAGTTACAGTCTCGGCAATTACTGTGAATAGCTTGCTTGAATCAGTATTACTAAAGCCTTTTAGCATCTTAAAACATTTAATCAGTTGTCCCCTAAGTCTCCGTTTTCTAAGAGAGAATAGGTTTAATTCCTTGAGTCTCTCGAGGTATGGTTTATTCCTCAGGGACGGGATTAACTTGGTAGCCCTACGCTGGACCGCTTCCAGTATTTCTATATCTTTAATTAGGTGAGGCACCCAAAATTGCACTGCAAACTCTAAGTGTGGCCTGACTATGCTTTTGTATAGGGAGATTACAATATCTTTGCTTTTATATGTACAATGTCTTTTGATGAAGCCTAGGGCCCTGTTGGCTTTATTGGCGGCAGAGATACATTGATTTGAACATTTCAGATCGTCTGAAATTAGTACGCCTAGATCCTTAACTAGTGAGGACTTGCTAATGATTTGGCCTTTCATTTCGTAATCATACCTTTTGTTTTTCTTCCCACATTGCAGTACCTGACATTTGCTTACATTGAAGGGCATTTGCCATTTTTCTGACCAGCTGATAATTTTATTAAGGTCATTTTGAAGGCTAATTCTGTCTTCTTCAGTTAATATAGTGTTGCCGATTTTTGTGTCGTCTGCAAATTTAGAAATGAAGTTGTTTAGGCCAACATCGATATGGTTAACATACATAATAAATAGGACTGGTCCCAACACTGATCCCTGAGGAACACCACTGGTCACTGGAGCCCAGTCTGACTCTACTCCATTTATAACGACTCGTTGCTTACTCTCACTTAACCAGCAACGTATCCACCTATGAATATTTCCGTCAATTCCAAGTGATCTAACTTTTGTCATTAGTTTATCATGCGGCACTTTGTCAAAGGCTTTCTGGAAGTCTAAGTAGATTATATCAAGTGACCTGGTACAATCATTCATTTTAAAAAGTGTATCGTAAAACTCAATTAAATTTGTCACG
>NC_136976.1:2635000-2647500 GCF_032717465.1 Coenobita brevimanus
TGTGTGTGTGTGTGTGTGTGTGTGTGTGTGTGTGTGTGTGTGTGTTGAGAGAGAGAGAGAGAGAGAGAGAGAGAGAGAGTACATGAGGGAAATCAAGGGAGAGGAAGGCCGAGAAAATGAGGACTGTTAAGGGAGTGACCTGGACAGACAGACAGATAGACAGATAGATAGACAGACTGGTAGATAGACAGACAGACAGACAGACAAATGAACACAGATAAGACGATAAAAATAGATACACACAGATATACGTACATAATAGATAAACTGATAGATAGACAGAAATAGATAGAAAATAGATAGACCAATTTCCTGATAAGAAGGCCATTACTTAGTGAAATCTAAATGTTGTAAAAGTAATATATATATTCCGAGACTGACCTCTCTCTCTCTCACACACACACACACACACACACACACACACACACACACACACACTTCATTCTTTTTTTCAATGACAGCTTAACTCTCTCTCTCTCTCTCTCTCTCTCTCTCTCTCTCTCTCTCTCGCTCTCTCTCTCTCTCTCTCTAACCTTCATTCTTTTTTCTTTGATTGTCTGTATGTCTGTCTGTCTGTCTCTCTCTTTGTCTCTGTCTCTGTCTCTCTCTCTCTCTCTCTCACACACACACACACACACACACAAAACCTTCATTCTATTTTGTGTCTATTCAAATTCAGTCTCTCTCTCTCTCTCTCTCTCTCTCTCTCTCTCCCTCCACACCGCAACCCTGATGTAATTATGTCACAACAATTATGCAAAGTTAAGATTAAATCCGGGTTGGGTTGTGGAGTCGCTGCTTTGGCGCCTCCTGTTCCTGTGTCACCCTCTCGTCCTCCCTCTTCTTCTTCATCATCATCATTATATTCTCCTCCTCCTCCTCCTCCTCATTATCATCATCATCATCATCTTTTTCGTCAACCTCCTCCTCCTGCTCTTCCTGCCCCTCCTCCTCCTCCTCCTCATCATCATCATCATCATCATCATCTATTTCGTTCGACCTCCCCCTCCTGCACTTCCTCGCCCTCCTCCTCCTTATCATCATCATCATCATCATCTTCCTCCTCCTCATCATCACCATCACCACCAACATCACTTTCATCATCACCTTCCTCATCTTCTCTCTCCTCCACGTCTTCTTCCTCCTCCTCCTCCTCCTCTTCCTCCTCCTCCTCCCCATCCTCTCTACCTCAATCAACCCCTTCCATAAATCTTCCCTCAGCATAATACAAAAAAAATCACCGCAGACCCGCAATAACAGAGCAAATAAAAAAAATAAAAAAAAAATAAGTCGCCTAGCAAAAGGTGTTAGGGGTACATGACAAGCCTATCTTCCTGGTGGCAAAACAGGACAAAAAAAAATTAAATGGTGACCTCCTAGGGGTCTGAACCCTGGATTTTTATTTTCTAAGGCTATTAGTCCAATTAAGGCGCCTCGACCACTTGACCACCAGGCGACTTTGATAGACAGATAGATAGACAGACAGAGAGGGATAGATGGAGGGGAGGATACGCCACACAGATAGGTACATACAAACATACATATATACAGAGAGAGAGAGAGAGAGAGAGAGAGAGAGACGGGTCGGTATCTTTAAAAAATTGAAAGTTGGGTAAATATTAACTGAAATAGATAGATAGATAGACAGAAAATAGATGAATGAACAGACAGACATAGACAGACAGATAGATAGACATATAGATAGATAGATAGACAGATGCAAATAAGTCAAATAAATAGATAGATAGATAGATAAACCTTCCCTCTCACCTGCCAATCCTTACCTGCTAATTGATGCCATACATGTAATTAAAACAAGGTAATTGACCAGCCATTCCCTTCATTAGCACGGACAGGTGTTTTGTGTGAGAGAGAGAGAGAGAGAGAGAGAGAGAGAGAGAGAGAGAGAGAGAGAGGGGAGGGGTTTGGAAGAAGAAGAGAACGAGGTGGTGATGATGATGACGATTATTATTATTATTATTATTATTATGATCTACAGGTTGTTTCTGGGTTCACCTCTACCCCCCCTCTCTCTCTCTCTCTCTCTCTCTCTCTCTCACACACACACACACACACACACACACACACACACACACACACCTTCATGCTTTTCTCTGTCAGTCCTACTCTCTTTCCTTCATTCTTTTTTCTGTAAATCCCATTCTCTCTCTCTCTCTCTCTCTCTCTCTCTCTCTCTCCTCTTCCTCCTCCTCCTCCTCCTCCTTCGCACACATGCCCTACTTTCTCCCCCTCACTCACTCTTATCTCACTTTAGAGCTAACTCACTCTGTTTGATCTTATGAAAAACATTTTAGCAATATGAGAAGGTTGATTTATTTCTATTTTTTTTATCTCACATTTGCACACTTTCTCTAATTTGCTTTAATTTCTATGGGCTTTCGTTGTACCTGTGCTTTTTCCGTCTCACTGTCTGTCTGTGTCTGTTTGTGTGTCTGTATATCTTGTGTCTGTTTCTCTATGCCTGCCATTCTCTCTCTCTCTCTCTCTCTCTCTCTCCTCTCTCCTTGTCTAATTCCTTCCTCATTTTTTCATTCTCTCTTTCACTAACTTTCTCTCTCTCTAAATTCTCTCCTTTGTGCCGCTTACTCTCATCTCTCTCTTTAATTAATCTCCTTTTCTCTCCCACTCAGTCTATCCTCCCCCACCCCCGCTCTCTCTCTCTCTCTCTCTCTCTCTATCTATCTATCAGTCGATCGCTAACCTCGCGCACTCGCTATCTCATCACACTTCCATCACTTTCTTATTCTCTCTAATGCCCTCCACCTCTCTCTCTCTCTCTCTCTCTCTCTCTCTCTCTCTCTCTCTCACGCACCACACTTCCAACTTTATTCTCTCCAATTCCCTAACTCCCTCATCTGTCTGCCTTTATGCCTCTCTCTCTCTCTCTCTCTCTCTCTCTCTCTCTCTCTCTCTCTTTGACGTAGCACACTTCAAACTTTATTCTCTCCAGTTCCCTACCTTCCTCATCTGTCTGTCTGTCTTTATACCTCTCTCTCTCTCTCTCTCTCTCTCTCAGCCCAATCTTTCTCCCTCCAGATTTGACTGCAGCCTAGGGAGTACACCCCAGGAAGAGGCGTGTCACCAGAAGGGATGCTGTTACGACCCGACCACAAACGGGGACATATACGCTCCCCTCTGCTTCCACTCCATCCCCTCCGAGTATGGCTACACGCTCCACAACTCCACCCAGGCACTCCGCAGGTCCCAGCCCATCGTCTACAACCTCGGAGAGCAGACGGAAAGGACCCTAAACCTGGACTTCATCAGAAATGTGACGAATTTTGGAACCAAATCCCTTCCGCTTCAAGTCAAGATTCAGAGACAGGGGAACGACGTGCTTCGAATCCTGATATGGAACACCGAGCAGAGTTTCGAGCCTGATGACTTTGTTCCAGAGGCTTCGAATGACACCAGGCACTTCGACGTCCAAGTTACGGAGAAAAACGGCGGTGATTTTAATGTAACTGTGAGTAGGGTCGCCACGGGGGAGACCATCTTCGAAACGGTCTACGGGCCGATGATTTACAGCGAGGACTACATGGAGCTCACGACGCGACTACCGACCTCCCATCTATACGGGTTAGGCCAGAGGGACAACTACGACCTGATTCCAAACTTTGAACAGAGGGACCGCTGGGCCTTGTACAGCCGCGAATTCGACGCTTCAGACACGCTCTCCTACAGCTCCAATCCATTCTTCATGAACTTTGAGAAAACTGGGAACATCTATGGACTGTACCTCAAGAACTCCGCACCCATAGAAGTTGGCGTACTTCCGATCCCGGCCCTTGCGTTCCGTGTTGTAGGCGGGGTTTTTGACTTACGGATCTTCGCAGGACCCAGACCCGAGGATGTCAGCGAACAGTACACAAAAATGGTTGGCCGTCCTTACATGCCACCTGTCTGGGCACTGGGTTACCATCTGTGCAGGACGACTTTGGATCTTGACCATTATGAGTGAGTAGTGGGAGAAGGGGAGGGAGGCCGAGAATGAGGTGGCAGGATCAACTTTTTCAATCTGATGTTTTTTATTTAACTCTTGCTATGCTTGGACTTTTTCTATATAGGGGTGGGAGAGGTAAAATGGAGTATATATAAAGGAAGGCACAGAAGAAAATCGAATGAGGAAGGGTAAAGTGGAGGGGTATGCTTAAAAAATATGCTCACCCTTAAGGTTTTGGTGGCTTTTGAAATGAACAAATCCTTCAGATGGACCTCTTGAGTTTGGTGACGTCATTCTTTATTCCCTCTCCGGACGATTCTATTTATTTATTTATTTATTATGACGAGGGTGTTATATATATATATCTTTCATTCCGTTCACTGCTAGGGAACTCTGATAATTTGAGTAAAATGTCGGATGGAAAAAAAAAAAAAGACGTGGTGCTAACGAGGAGCCTACAGGTGGTGGCACTGTGCACCCCGAGTGGAGCAACTGCGGCGTCCACCCAAACCTCCTCGTATTTCGCTGCACCTCGCCGTGGGAAGGGCCCTGGTCTAACCCTGGTGAGGCACTGGCTACCACAAGGGGGTGCCAGATCTCTAAATGGTGATGATGGAATGAATAATTTTTGCACTTACATCAGAGAGAGAGAGAGAGAATCAGAAACCCAACAACGCCTTACACCAAACCCATTTTCTATCCACCCCACCAAAGAAAACTCAAACAATTCTTCATTTCGACTTTCCCAAACAGTGATATCGTGGGGGTAATGAACGAGGCAGAAGTTCCGTACGAGAGCGACTGTATTGATGCCCGACTTGGCTACCCAGACGCCTTAACCCCCCTGTCTGAGGAGGTGCAGGCGAGAGTCGAGGAGATGCAGAGCGCGGGGAGGAAATTCGTTTTGGTTCAGTACCCCTTCCTGAGCGTCGAAGGGGATTCTTATGAGAGCTGTAAGAACGCTGGAGCTCTGATGGAGGTGAGTTGGAGGTGGAGGGAGGGAAAGGAGGAGGGAGGGAAGCACGGGAGGAGGGAGAGAGGGCAGGGAGGGAAGCAAGGGAGAGAGGGAGAGGAAGGAGGGAGAGAGAGGACTGAGAAGGAAAGGATAGGGAGAAAAAAAGGAGGGATGGGAGAAGGAAGGGGTAGAAAGGAAAGGAATTGAGCGGGAGGGAGGGAGGGAGGGAAGGGAGAAGAATGAGTGGAAGGGAGGGAGGGAGAGAGGGAAGGAGGGAAGAAAGCAATCGAGAAGAGGAATGAGAAAGAGGAGGGAAGGAAGGGACAGGGGTAGAAAGGAAGGAGGGAAGGGAGATGGAAGAAGGAGAAGTGAAAGAAATGAGCGGGAGGGAGGGAAGGAGAAGGAAGGAGGGCAGGGAGGGAGAAGGGAAAAGGGAGGGAGAAGGGAAAGAGGAAGGAAGTGAGAAGGGGAGGGAGGGAAGCATGGAAAGGAAGAGGGCAGGGTGAGAGAGAAGGCGGGGAAAGAAGGTAGGAAGGAATGAAGGAAGGAAGGAGGGAGGGAGGTAGATTTTTAGGAGAACTGTAAAAAATGATTGTGTCTTGTTGCTGAGATGGAGGGAGGGAAAGGGAAGGAAGGAAGGGAGGGAGAGGGAAGGAAGGAAGAGGGGAAGAAGTGGGAAGGGAAGGGAGGAGAGGGAGGGTAGGGAGGGGTGGGGTACAGTAGGGTAGGATAGGTTTTGGGGGTAAGGTAAGGGAAGGAAAGGATGGAGAGAGAAAGAGAGAGAGAGATGAAGTAAAGAATATGTTAGTCTCTCTCTCTCTCTCTCTCCCTCCCTTCTGTCACTCATACTGACAGACGTTTCAATTAAGTTCTCTCTCTCTCTCTTTATCTCATCCTCTCTCTCTCATCAATCACGTTCTTCCCCTATCTCACCTTACCACTCTCTCTCTCTCTCTCTCTCTCTCTCTCTGCCAATCTATCCATTAACCATTCCATCATTCAGTCCCCCCCTCTCTCTCTCCATCTATCTATCTATCTACTTACCTATCTGTATAATTCACTATCTATCTATCTATCTCAATCATTCCCATTCCTGTTTCTCTTCACTCTTTATCTATCTACCAATCGAATACCTATCTATCTATCCACCTCCATTTATCTATCTATCTATTTATCTATCTATCTCCATTAGCTATCTATCCATCTCCATTTATCTATCTATCCATCTCCATTTATCTATCTATCTATCCATCTCCATTTATCTTTCTATCTATCTCTCCACCTCCATTTATCTATCTATCTATCCATCTTCATTTATCTATCTGTCTATCTATCCATCTCGTTATCCATCCATCCCTCTATCCATCTCCATTTATCTATTTATCCATCGTCATTTATCTATCTACCCATCTATTTATCTATCTATCCATCTCCACACATCTATCTATCTATTTAATCGTCCATCCCCGTTTATCTATCCATCTTCACTTATCTATCTATCCATCTCCATTTATCTATCTATCCATCTCCATTTATCTATCTATCTATCATTCCACAGTTCAACGCCACCAGCCCCTACTACGGCCAGATAGATAAAACAGCGGTCGCCTACCCTGACTATCTATCGAACAACTCGATAGATTGGCTGGGGAATGACAAGAACGTTCAAAGTCTGTATGGAATGTCCGATGGAATGATGCTCTTCAGAAACACGCCTCTCAATGAAGCAGACTTGGACTATAGCGCCTGGGAGGGTAAGTGGAATGACTGGAATGAAGGGTGGAATGATGTGGAATGAGTTGGTATGAAGGGTGGAATGAGTTGGTATGAAGGGTGGAATGAGCTGGTATGAAGGGTGGAATGATGTGGAATGAAGGGTGGAATGAGCTGGTATGAAGGGTGGAATGATGTGGAATGAGCTGGTATGAAGGGTGGAATGATGTGGAATGAACTGGCATGAAAGGTGGAATGATGTGGAATAAGCTGGTATGAAGGGTGGAATGATGTGGAATGAAAGGTGGAATGATGTGGAATGAACTGGTATGAAGGATGGAATGATGTGGAATGAAAGGTGGAATGATGTGGAATGAACTGGTATGAAGGGTGGAATGAAAAGGAATGAACTGGAATGAAACGTGGAATGATGTGGAATGAACTGGTATGAAAGGTGGAATGATGTGGAATGAGCTGGTATGAAGGGTGGAATGATGCAGAATGAGATGGAATAAAGGGTGGAATGATATGGAATGAGCTGGTATGAAGGGTGGAATGATGTAGAATTAGCTGGAATGAAAGGAGGAATGTGGAATGAACTGGTATGAAAGGTGGAATGATGTGGAATGAGCTGGTATGAAGGGTGGAATGATGTGGAATGAGCTGGTATGAAGGGTGGAATGATGTGGAATGAGCTGGTATGAAGGGTGGAATGATGTGGAATGAGCTGGAATGAAGGGTGGAATGATGTGGAGTGAGCTGGTATGAAAGATGGAATGAGTTTGAATGGACTGGAATGAAGGGTCGACTTATGTGGAATGAGCTGGGATGAAGCGAGGAATGATGAGGCATGAGCTGGAATGAAAAGGTGGAATGACTGGAATTAAAGGTGGAATGAGTCTGAATGGACTGGAATGACTGGAATGAAGTGGAATGATATGGAATTAGCTAATATGAAGGATATGAAGGGTGGAATGATGCGGAATAACTGGAATGAAGGGTGGAATGATGGGGAATGACTGGAATGATGCAGAATGACTGGAATGAAGGGTGGAATGAGCTGGTATGAAGGGTGGAATAATGAGGAATGAATGAACTGGAATGAGCCTGAATGAAGTGTGGAATGATGTGGAATGAGCTGATATAAAGGGTGGAATGATGTGGAATGACAATGGAATGATAGTGGAATGAGTTGCAATCAAGGGTGGCAGTACGGTACGGTATGGAAAAAATATCATAATTCCGAGAGTTTATAAATATCGTACCGTAATTTCGTACCATACCTAAAGAACGTACCGTACTGGAACGATAAAGTTTCGTACCGTATTTTCGTACCTCCGCCATTACGTTTCTGTGAAAATGAACAGATAATAGAAGAGTATCTTTGCAAACAATTCCTCGTCCAGTTTCAAGACTCACTTATTATATCGGTGTTTTCTGCTGTTCGTGGAAATTACTGTAAATATATTAAGAGTCTGTGTGTGTGTGTGTGTGTGTGTGTGTGTGTGTGTGTGTGTGTGTGTGTGATAATTGACTTAATATCTGATTTACATTCATATGGCAATGGGATTAAATAAAAATAGGGATTACTAACATGGATTATACTAGAATTTTCTTTGGAAAATTGTGCTTAAATCAAACTGACCAAAAAATTAAACAAATCTACGAGTCAAGTAGCAATGATGCAGTGGGCCCTACAGTAAATACCTAACCCATATTATTATTTATATACTACTGTATAAACAAATCTATAAATTAATCACTTAACTCTGTAGGCCTCCAGTGGGCAATGAATATAGGAGATACGCACAGCAAAACCAATTTCAGATGATAGAAATATACTGTATATAATAACCACTATCATACTGGGGTGTGGCTGCAACGGAGTACGTGGGCTGAGGACAGGAACTGAACGCGGTTATTCGGTCAGCGACTGTGCGTCTCACTAGGGCAGTGACCGTACAGTTGCACCGACCTTGAACTGTACCACACACACACACACACACACACACACACACACACACACACACACACACATATGCTAGAACATAACGTTATATCTTAAAACAGAACATTCGCCAGGGAAATAATTAGGTTACCCTATTTGAAAGTCAATATTGGTCATCTGGATTATTCTGGACAGTGGAGAGTCACATTGGAATAAATAAGTACGGAATGGGTACGGAAAAGGTACGGAAAAAATAACGTAATTTCGTACCGTGCAGTACTTAAAAAGAAATACTCGTACCGTAATTTCGTACCGTACTTACAGGTGAAAAAATACCATACCGTACCGTAATTCCGTACCGTACCGTACTACCACCCTGGGTTGCAACAAAGGAAGGTATGGAGTGAAATAAGGTGGGATTGGAAACTGAAATGAATTGGAATGACTTAGAATGAAGGGTGGAATGATGGTGGAATGAGCCGGAATGTCGGACAGAATGATGCTCTTTAGAAACACGCTTCTAATTGAGGCAGACTTGGACTAGAGCGTCTGGGAGAGTAAGTGGAATGAAGGGTGGAATGATGTGGAATGATGGTGGAATGAGTTGGAATGTCGGATAGAATGATGCTCTTTAGAAACACGCTTCTCACTGAGGCAGACTTGGACTAGAGCGTTTGGGAGAGTAAGTGGAATGAATGGAATGAAGGGTGGAATGATTCTGGAATGAGTTGGAATAGAAGTAGGAATGCGCTGGAATTAACTGGAATGAGACTGTAGTGACACAGGACTAGGATGATACTGGAATGACCTGGTATGAAGGGTGGAATAATGTGGAATGACAGTGGAATGATTTAGAACATACAATGGAATGAGATGAAATAAAGTGGAGTGAAAACTGGAATGAGCTGGAATTATGGGTGGAATGAGGTGGCATAAAGGATGGAATGAGGTGAAAGAAAATGGGATTAAAGCTGGAATGAGTTGGCATGGACTGGTATACCGTAACAGTGTAGTGAAATAGAATGACAGTGGAATGATGGTGGAATGATAATGAAATGATAGTGGAATGACACAGGAATTAGGTGGAATGAATGGTGGAATGACAGTGGAATGATAAGGGAATGAGGGTGGAATGAAGGCTGGAATTATATGGAATGATACTGAAATGAGTTGGAATGAAGGTTGGAATGAGGTGGAATAAACTGGAATGAAAGTGCTGTAAGATAAAATGGCAGTGGAATGAAACTGGAATAAAGAATGGAATGATAAGGAACCATAGTGGAATGAGTTGGTATGGACTGGTATAACGGTGAAGCGGGACAATGACAGTGGAATGATACTGGAATAAGAGCTGGAATGGTGTGGAATGAGAGTGGAATGATAGTGGAAAAAGGCTGGAATGAAAGTTGGAATGATGTGGAATGAGTGTGGAATGAAGTGGTATATCGATGAGGTGGAACGGAATAACAGTGGAATGATAATGGAATGAAGGCTGGAATGATGTGGAATGAAGGAGTGTATCGAAGTGGGAAGGAATGACAGTGGAAGGATATGTCAGTTGGGTAGAATGAAGCCTGGTGTGGCTGGAACAGACACTGGAATGAGCTGGAATGACGAGAAACGAGCTGGAATGAAACTAAAGTGGAATGAAAGACGATATAAAAGCCAAACACAGTGGAATGACGCTGGATTAAGGTCAACTGAGGACTGGAATGAGACAAAGAAATATGGAATGAGTTGAAAACCTGGAATGATCTGGAATCGACTGGAATGAGTTATATAAATACTGGAATGAGAGAATTTTACTTACAAACAAACTTTAGGAGAGAGAGAGAGAGATTAAGTGTAAATTTACCTTCGTTCAGCGTGACCATTCTCTTTATGACCTTCTCTCTCTCTCTCTCTCTCTCTCTCTCTCTCTCTCTCACCCACAGACTCGGCAAGCCCCAACTGCACGCCGTCCAATCCCCAACTCTGCTGTCCCCCCTCCGGCCTCCCCTTCACCCCCTACCCCTTAGAGGACATCAATCGGGGGTCACTTTGCCCCGCCCTACGCCACAACGCCCCCCACCCCGCCACACCCACACACCGGGAAGTACACAGCAGATACGCGTACTATCACCACAGGAGAGTGTATGAGGTGAAGAAGGTAAGACTGAGATAGATATAAATAGATAGATAGATGGATGGATAGATGCAGGTGTACAGACTGATAGATAGACTGATAGACTAGTTATATACATTGATAGGTAGATATATAGATAGATACCTAAACTGCTAGGTAGATACAGATAGATAGATAGATAGATAGATAGATGGTCTGATAGGTATAGATAGATTGATAGGGAGATAGATGAAAATAGAAAAGATAGATTTATAGAGGTATAGACGGGTAGATAGATAAACAGACAAATAGATAGACAGATACATACAAAGATGAACCGATAGATAGACGCAGATACATACATACATACATAAATAGACATAGATAGATAGATTGGCAGACAGATTAGTAAGGAGGTAGATAGATCGATCGATCGATAGATAGATAGAAAGACGGACAAAAGGCTCACAAAGCAAAATGGATTCAAGACCAAATGGATGTGTCAGAGAGAGAGAGAGAGAGAGAGAGAGAGAGAGAGATTTTTCTTAACGACTGTTATTTCCACTCTTTTTGCACCACCGAGACGGGGGATTGATTACTCTCTCTCTCTCTCTCTCTCTCTCTCTCTCTCTCTCTCTCTCTCTCTCTCTCATACATACACAATCATTCTTTCTCCCTCTGTCTGTCTGTCTCTCTCTCTCTCTCTCTCTCTCTCTGTCTCTCTCTCTCTCTCACACACACACACACACACACACACACACAGTCACTCTCCCTCCCTTTGTCTGTCTGTCTCATACATACACAATCAGTCTTTCTCCCTCTCTCTCTCTCTCTCTTTCTCCCTCTCTCTCTCTCTTTCTCCCTCTCTCTCTCTCTCTCTCTCTACCTCATACATACACAATCAGTCTCTCTCCCTCTGTGTCTGTCTGTCTGTCTGTCTCTCTCTCTCTCTCTCTCTCTCTCTCTCTCTCTCCTATCACAAATACACTCATTCTTCCCTAATGCATGCAAATACAAACATGACTCTTTCTCTCTCTCTCTCTCTCTCTTTCTCTCAATTTGCTTAGTCTGAAGAATCTAAATCTAATCTCTTCAATAGAGAGAAACGGATAGATAGACAGATACATAGATAGATAGATAAACAGTGTGTGTGTGTGTGTGTGTGTGTGTGTGTGTGTGTGTGTGTGTGTGTGTGTGTGAGAGAGAGAGAGAGAGAGAGAGAGAGAGAGAGATATGGCCGGCAGATAAAATGGTAAGGTAGATAGATAAAAGGAAATAGATATAGATAGACAGACAGATACCAGGTAAATAGGCTAGATAGATAAACAGACGTAGATGTTGATACGTGGACAGACAGACAGACAGATAGATAGATAATACAGATGGACTGATAGATAAAAACAGATCTAGAGACTGATATGGGGAGATGGATGAATTGATAGATAGACATATGGATTGATAGATAGACATGGACTGATGGATAGATAGACTTGTTAAAAGGTAGATAGATAGAAGTGTCTGGGAGTCATTTAATGTCAATATTATGTTTAGTATTTCTTATGGTTTGTCAGTAATTTTCATTATTATTATTATTATTATTATTATCACTCATACTATTATTGCTTCCACTACTACTACTACTACTACTACTACTATTATTATTATTATTATCATTATTATTATTATTATTATTACGAGTCATTTAATGTCAATATTATTTTTTGTATTTCTTATGGTTTGTCAGTAATTTTCATTATTATTAGTATTATTATCATCACTCATACTATTACTGCTTCCACTACTACTACTACTACTA
>NC_136976.1:2652500-2657500 GCF_032717465.1 Coenobita brevimanus
TTATTAATTCTACTGTTTAAATTCTGTGACTTAACTCTCTCTCTCTCTCTCTCTCTCTTTCTTTCTCTCTCTCTCTCTCTCTCTGGCCAAAAGCTTCCAAGGGGAGATGCTAAAAGCTCAAAAGGGTTAAGTTTACAGCGGCTTGAGTTTTGCTTTCTGCGTTTTACGTGGAGGAGGAGGAGGAGGAGGAGGAGGAGGAGGAGAAGGAGAAGGAGAAGGAGAAGGGGGAGGAAGAGGAAGAAGAGGAGGAGGAGGAGGAAGATAATGAAGAGAAACAGGAATTGAAAGACGAGGAGGAAGCATAAGTGATGGGCTGACTTGACTAGTAACCAAGGAGATTCATTTCTCATCGAATTTCACGCAATCACGACTAATATCCGTATGGTCGCTGGTTAAGACAGCTCCCTAACACCTTTTCGTAGGCGACTTATTTTGCTTATAAACGTCTTACTCTCCTCCGCGTAACACAAATCCTTCCAACTCTGCGCAGATAACACACAGAAGATATTAGCCAGTCGTATGCAACAATAAATCGCTACGGAAGAGGCGCTTGGGAGCTGCCCATCCCTCGACTACAACGAAACATGCGAAACTTGACCCGTATCTCATATTCCGGAACAAAACGCGATACTATATGAAAACTTGTGGACGCGTTGTGAAAGTTAGAGTAGTTTGCCTTGCGATGTGAGGGGAAGGGCAGGCGCGTTGCTAAAATGATCGTTCAGTTTTCCAATATTTAATGTTCTTATTCTCGCTGGCCAAGGAAGCTCCCTAAACACCTTTTCCATGGCGATTTTATTTTCATTACACATTACTCTTCCGAGGTGTCTCTAAAATTATCGTTCAGTTTTCCAATATTTAATGTTCTTATTCTCGCTGGCCAAGGAAGCTCCCTAAACACCTCTTCCTTGGCGATTTACTTTCATTACACATTACTCTTCTGAGGTGTTTCTAAAATTATCGTTCGTTTTTTTCAATACTAAATGTTCTTATTCTCGCTGGCCAAGGAAGCTCCCTAAACACCTTTTCCTTGGCGATTTATTTTCATTACACATCACTCTTCTGAGGTAAGTTTCTAAAATTATCGTTCGTTTTTTTTCAATACTAAATGTTCTTATTCTCGCTGGCCAAGGAAGCTCCCGCTCCATAAACACCTTTTCCGTTGCGATTTATTTTTGATCATTACGCATCACTCTTTTGAGGGATGTTTCTAAAAGTATCGTCCTTTCTTCAATATTTAGGCCTTTTTAATCTCGTTAGACAAAGAAGCTCCCTAACACCTCTTCCTTAGCGATTTATTTTTAGATACGGCTAGTTAATTTCCCTTGGGACGTTATGTGTGTAAAGTGAGGCGATATTAGAAGAGATTACATCACGCAGAGGAGGACAGCAGTGCGTAATCAGCAAAATAAATCGCTTAGGAAAAGGTGTTAGGGAGCTTCGGTAACCGACGAAAATACGAGGCCAGAACCCGTATTTTCGTCGGTTTGGGCATGTCCTTAACACCTTTTCCTATGCGATTTATTTTGCTTATTACACCTTCCCGTCTTCTTGTTACTCACATCATTCTAATATCACCATACTCTGCATAAATAACGTACAAAAGGATATTAACCAGCCGAATCCAAAAGTAAATCGCTAAGGAGGAGGTGTTAGGGAGCTTCCTTAACTGATGAGCGTAACCTAACGTAACCTAGCGTAATCTAACGTAACCTAGCGTAATCAAACGTGACCCAGCGTAATCTAACGTAACCTCAGCTAACCCCACTTAACCCCGCACCCTTGTCTAACTTAAGGTATTTAAATCAACTTAATTTTACTTAACACAGGTGGGTAGGTATACAGGTAAGTTGGTTGGTTGGTTGGCTGGCTGTGTGGTTGAATGGTAGGTAGGTAGGTAGGTAGGGTGGTTGGCTGGTTGGTATGACCGTAGGTAGGTGGGCAGATAGTTAGTAGTTAGTTAGTTGGTTAGTTAGTTAGTTAGTTAGGTAGGTAGATAGATAGATAGATAGATAGATAGGCAGGCAGGCAGGTAGGTAGGTAGGTAGGCAGGTGGTAGGTAGGTAGGTAGGTAGGTAGGTAGGTAGGTAGGAAGGAAGGTAGGTAGGAAGGTGGGTAGGCAGGTAGGTAGGATGGTTGGCTGGTTGGTTAGACTGGTAGGAAGGTAGGTAGGTACTTAAGTAGGTAGTTAAGCATGTAGGTAGGCAGGCAGTAAAAAATAACTAAATAAATAAAAATAAAATGAACTCAAACAAGACGTGGTGTCAAGGCACAGCAAACCCGTCCCCGGCAGTCATTTTAGTGCTGACATCTAAACACAACAGGGCGCCTAGTCACAGATGTCACATATCAAATTTGGAGTAAATCGGATGAAAATTGACGATTTTATGCCCATTTGAAATTTTAGGCCCGACCCACCTGACACTGACCCCCTTACCGCTACCTGGGGGTGACTCCCCTGATGTAATGAGGCATGTTATAGGATGCAGATTTGAAAGATGCACCTTTAGGTTTGGGTTTCATGTCGATATGACGAATTTGAAAGGCGTTATGGCGAACAAACGATTTTTTTAAATACATTTTTTTGTCCTACAGCCTGGGCCTTGACCCAATTTGGCCCAAAATTCAATCAGGTGATCAGGTCATAGCCCATCATCCCTGTAATTTTAGTCAAAATCGCACCAGTAGCTTTCGCGTAAAGTTGTTAACAGACAGACAGACACAGACAGACAGACAGACAAGCAAACGAAGAGACAGAGTGAACAAAATATCCGTCCCAGAGCCCGACCGGGGCGGGGACGGACAAGACACACCGAGTAAAAACAATACTCGCCCCGGACAGGTAAATATTGGAGAGAGAGAGAGAGAGAGAGAGAGAGAGAGAGAGAGAGACAGAGAGAGAGAGACAGAGAGAGAGACAGAGAGAGAGAGAGAGAGAGGCGCGTCCTGTCATACTGCACAGTCATGCAACTTTCTCTCAATTAGGGACGTCTCAGTAACACCTGGGACCAATGAAGCGGGTTAGGTACGCCTAATTTTTAAAAACCTTGGGTACGCAGTGCTAGAGATCGAGCAGTAGGCAAGAGTTAGGGCCGTATTCTCGTCGGGTAAAAAGACTCCCTGGCACCTCTTCCTTAGCGATTTATTTTTGGATATGGCTAGTTAATATCTTCGTGTACGGCACTTGGGCAGAGTCTGGCGATACTGGGAGGGTTTATATAACACAGAATAGGACGTGTAATTAGCAAAATAAATCGCTTAGGAAAAAGTGTTAGGGAGCTTCCTTATCCGACCAGAAAACAGGTCTCTCTCTCTCTCTCTCTCTCTTAAGAAATAGCAAATGGATGCACAGTGAGGTGGCCGAGTTGACAGAGAAATGGCCTGCTATCTCAATGGACTTAGGTTCGAACCCCGGCTGGGGCAGGGAACAGTTTAAGGATTTGAATTTCGTTAGGCAGACTTTACCGATCTACCAGAAGACCCGCCGACATGTCGTATAAATATCCCCACTAATACCACTACACCAGTCCTGTATGAGACAGCCCTAGCATGTAATCAATATGGACGGTGGGTGTTAGCGCCGAAGTGGTGACATGTGGAGGTGGGATACGTAGGAGGACCGCTGATATGGATGGCAGGACAATAACCCATCTTTTAGTCGGTTAAGGAAACTCCCTAACACCTTTTCCTAAGCGATTTATTTAGCTTATTACACTTTCTTGTCCTGTGGTACGCAAATCCTTCCAATGACGCAAGACTCTGAATAAATAACGTACACAAGGATAGTAACCACCAATATCCCAAAAAATAAATCGGTAAGGAACAGATATTAGGGGGCTTCCTTAACCGACGAGCATACGAACCAATATACTAACTCAGAATTTGTCGCCAAACTTTTGCTCACACCTGTAAGTAAAAAAAAAAAAAATCCCGCTTAAATTAAAAAAAAGTTTAAAAAAAATCCTGCATGAATAAAGTAAAAAAAAAATCCCACGAAAAAATCCTCCATAAATAACGTAAAAAAAAAAAAATCCTGCATAAATCAAAAAGAAAAAAAATAACGCGAAAATAAAAACAAACAAAATCCCGCGTAAATCAATGTATAAAAAAAAATCCGTGTAAACAGAAAATAAACAGGTTCAAATTTCGCGCGTAAACCAAATTAAGTGACCTCAATTTGCGCGGAAAGGTTCGAAATTACCTACCTACCTACCTACTTACCTCCCTACCTACCAACCTACTTACCTGCCTACCAACCTTCCTCGAATGGCACTGAAGCTCCAAATCTGTGTTAATATTGCGTGGATATTTTATTATATGTAATTTCATGAGCGAGCACCACCTTGAAAGCTTAATCTGTTTACCTGCCTACCTTCTTACCTACCACCCTACGTACCCGCTTACCTGCCTGCCTGCTTAATCTGTTTACCTGCCTACTTACCTGCCTGCCTGCCTACCTAACTAGCTACCTACTTACCTGCCTGCCTACTTAATCTGTTTATCTGCCTACTTACCTGCCTGTCTGCCTACCTAACTACCTACCTACTTACCTGCCTGCCTGCTTAATCTGTTTACCTGCCTACTTACCTGCCTGCCTGCCTACCTACCTACTTACCTGCCTGCCTACCTACCTACCTCCCTACCTACCTACTTACCTACCACCCTACCTGGCAACTGAGCAATCAACCTACTAACTACTGAGATACCGAACTACAAACCTACGTACCTACCTACCTACCTACTAACCAACCACTCTGCCTCCCTACTACCTACCTAGCTACAGTACCTACCTACCTACTTACCGACCAATCTACCTGGCCACTGAGCAATCAATTAACCTACCTACCTACTAAGATACCAACCTACAAACCTACCTACCAAGACAGCTACCTACCTAATTACCTACCATTCTAACTACCTACCTACCTACCTACCAAGACAGCTACCTACCTAACTACCTACCATTCTAACTACCTACCTACCTACCTACCAAGACAGCT
>NC_136976.1:2662500-2665000 GCF_032717465.1 Coenobita brevimanus
AGAGAGAGAGAGAGAGTGAGAGAGAGAAAAAGAGAGAGAGAAAGAGAGAGAGAGTGTGTTTTATATTCAGCTCAGAGGCTCAGTATATATTTGGACTTAAAGTAATTTTTCTTTCCCTCCCCCCTCCTCTCTCTCTCTCTCTCAACAAAATTTCGCACAGTTTTCATCTGCAATATAGTAGAAGTAGTAGCAGTAGTAGTAGTAATGCTGCCACTACTACTACTACTACTACCAAAGTAATAATAATAATAATAATAATAATAATAACAATAATAATACTGTAATAACAATAACTAGAATTCTGAAATTGCTGACGGAATATTCAGAAACTACACATTCCTATGAAAATTTTTTGCTCTCACTGTAGACCTAATATTAAGAGACTTTTGGTATGACTCAATTTTTTTTTTACGGATTTTGACCTGTGACCTTGAGATTAAGGTCAAGGTCTTTCATACTAAGCAACTCATGTTTACTCACGACCCACTACATTTCCACCAAGTCTGGCCAAATACTTTCCGACTGAGCACTTTCAGGGACTGCTATTTTGATTTTCCTCAGTATCTCAAAAAGTACAGTAGGCTCGCACAGTGCGCGAGAGATTGGGCGGTCCACGACCTCGCGCACTGTGAATTTGCGTACTGTGAATACATAATCTTATGGGAAAAATTACATATGGGCGGTACCCCCTCATACCTGGACATTTTTTGGCCCTTAGAGACATAATAAAGGTCAAATTTTTCAGACACTGTACTACAGATATAGCTACAATAACAAAAATATGGGTAGTCACCTTAACAACAGTAGACAACAGGTATGATGGACTTAAATAACAGGGGTTCCGAGGCGCGGCAACACTTACAGCGCTGCACTCCCCACCGCACCAACACTTCCCTCCACAGACTCCTCTTGAGCACCTTCCCCAGGAGCCTCAAAGTCACTCACTTCGGCCATAAACCCCTCGAAGTCCAATGCTGACACTTCTGACATTGCATCCTCTTCATCCTCAACAGGAACAGGAGCAGACGATGTCGCTGGTTCCTCAATTTCATTAACTTGAGCCCGCTGTGTGTAACTTGTTATGAGCGTCTGTCTTCTGTTTATTTCTTGCCTGTGCCTGTCTGTGTAGAAACGGAAGAGTTTATCGATACCAACCAGACCTTCCTCTGTTCTGAGGCTGCTCACTTCCTGTTCCTTCACCTCTTCCTTGAGCTTATCCACGGCAGCAAGGATCTTGGTTATTCTTGACATACACAGATCTGTATTCCCCTCCATCACACTAGGCTGCTCAACTTGACTCTGCCTGGCGTCGGGCTCTGCATCAGCCTCGTCTCTCCGTTGCAACACTTCCTCGGGAGGCTGTTCCTCATTAGCAGCGTGCACTTCTCCTATGTCCGCCACTGTAACGTCCTTGAAACCTGGTACAGCTTGTGCTGCTGTCAGTATTGCTGCCTCAGCCTCGGCCAGTGGTTGAATGGCCATCTCCTGTGTTGTGTATAAGTGAGGCACGAGCATTCGCCACGCATGGTTCACAGTTGCAGGTGTAATCTGGTGCCATGCTTGTAGGAGAAAGTCAACTGAGTCCTTCACTGTAAAACGACGCCAAAATGCCTCAACAGTTATGGCACCTGTGGCGGGTCAGGATACAGCTGCTAGCGGAGATGGAACGGGTGCAGGTGCCTCATCAAGGTCTTCGTCGTGATCTTCTTGTAGGGCATGAAGCTCCTCTTGTGTGTCGGTCTTCCTGCGTAGGTAGTCGTACACTTGCTTATGGTAGAAGTGCTTCACAGTGGCGATTAGTTCTTGATCCAGTGGCTGCACTAGTGACATCGTGCAGGGCGGCAAAAACACAACATGACAATCCTTGTGCAGATCTTCTAGGTATAGAGGGTGACTTGGTGCACTGTCCAGCACAAGGAGCATCTTAAATGGAATCCCAAGTTCCCGACACTTGGCCCTGGCATCGGGGACGCAGCACCTCGTTAACCAGTCTGCCATAATGTTCCCAGTCATCTTACCATATGCAGACTTGTACCAGTACACGCCACTTGCGTCCATGTTCGTGAGGTTTTCGTAGCCCCTTGAGTGTGAAGCTGTGTGTACAACAACTGGCCCCATCTTGTGGCTCCCAGACAGGTTTACAGCGAACATTACCGTCATCTTACACTTCTGGAGCTTGCGACCAGAGGCTTGTTTCTGTTTTTTAGCAATGTAAGTTGATTTGGGCATGGCCTTGTAGTATAACGACGTCTCGTCGAAGCTGTAGATCTGGTCCTTGGTGTACTGTCCCTCTTCAAGAAGCGCTCTAAATATCGCAGGATAGTCTTTTGCGGCCAGCTTGTCGGCAGAGGCACGTTCACCAAACACTTTGATGTGATGGAGTTCCTTGCGCTTCAGAAAATGGTCCAGCCATCCAACCAATGCCTTGAAAGGTTTGTCCACATTTAACTTGAGAGATGCTGCCTTGTAATAGAGCTGGGCTTGGTTCCAAATAAATCTG
>NC_136976.1:2672500-2675000 GCF_032717465.1 Coenobita brevimanus
GTGTCGTGGCTGTAGCTTTAACCCCTCGTGGAAAATTTGGTACTATTCGGAATATCCGGAAAAGTCCCAATTTTTGACTCACGCGATCTCAGAGGATAATCAACCGACTGGAACCATACTCCTCTGCGCACTGCGTCTGCCCTAAGGCTGTATTGTGGTAATATTTCAGCTTGCTAACTTAAGTGGTTCTTGAGATAGCGTGACTGACTGACCTGTCTGTGTTCCGGACAGCCTAATATCCTGAGATCCGGCTGACAGGTTGCCACCATATTTGGCTAAAAGACGCGGGTACCTGTCCGACTAAGTTGTCCAAGTTTGAAGGCTGTAGGCCAAATAACCTTTGAAATATCGCAATTTTTAAATAATAATAATAATAATAATAATAATAAACACCCGATCAATTTTATCATAAGCATAAACATCAGTGGTACTAGTAACAATGGCAATAATAATATTAAAGGTAGTAGTAGTAGTAGTAGTAGTAGTAGTAGTAGTAGTAGTAGTTGTTGTTGTTGTGATAATAATAATAATAGTAATAATAATAATAATAATAATAATAATAATAATAATAATGACAATAATAATAATAATAATCCCATTTTCTATTTCCAGGTACAACTATTATAAAGGCGCCTTGGTGGATGCAGAAGATGGAATGGACATGGAACTTCCCACTCTCCTTACTGACATCAATGTTTTTATTAAAGCAGGGAGCATTGTACCGCTGCAAGGAAATCTGCATGTGAGTTAGAGAGAGAGAGAGAGAGAGAGAGAGAGAGAGAGAGAGAGAGAGAGAGGGAGAGAGGATTAAAGACATTATGAAAGATTGATAAACGAAGATAAACATGCGTAAACCGACTTACTTATCTGTTTGTTTCTTTCATGTATATATATACTGTACATACATACATACATATTCGTACATACATAACTACCACCACAACTACCACTATTATCTTGGAAGGATCATACTACCTCTCTTGTAAAATCTGCTTCCAAGAAATTAGGTGTGCTAAGCCGACCCCATGCCTTCTTTACCCCTGCACAGTTATTGACTTTATACACGGGTTTTGTTCGCCCCTGTGTAGGGTACAACTCTCATGTGTGGGGAGGCTCCCCTCATACAGCTCTTCTCAAAAAGGTGGAGTCAAAGGCTTTTCGTCTCATAAACTCTCCTCCTCTTACTGGTTCCCTTCAACCACTGTCTCATCACCGCACTGTTGCATCTTTATCTCTTCTATCGCTACTTCAGTGGTCACTGCTCCTCTGAACTGTCTGCTTGCATCCCTCCATGACTACGGTTGGCACGCATCATCAGTCTAGAAGCAAACTCTCGTCCCTCTTCTCTCCAGCTCTCTCATGCGGAAGTTTACCGTTACTCCCAGTCCTTCATTTATGTAACAGGTCAACCCTGGAACTGTCTTCCTCTGTCTGCATTTCCTACTGCCTATGATCTCCAGTCTTTCAAACGCAGTGTGTCCAGGCATCTCGAAATGAACGGATCTTGAATTTGGCTCTCTGTTGTCTTGGTTTTGTTTTTTCTTGAAGGGAACAATATGCAGGTTTCTGGCCCTTGGTTCCTTCTTCTTTGCATAGGAAAATAACACCACCACCACCACCACCACCATCATCATCATCATCACCACCACCACCATCATCATCATCATCACCACCACCACCATCATCATCATCACCACCACCACCACCACCACCACCACCACCACCACCATCATCATCATCACCACATCCTCTCTCTACATCTCTCCCTCATCCAACCAGGTAAGTGTATTTAATAGGTCATTAGGTTAATTAGATACTGTAGGACTTAATGAAGGGTTATTGATAGTCCTGAATTGAGTGGTAATTAATGAAGTGAGCTAGCTTTATTTTCTCACTTCTGGCTTGGCTTCGTTTCGTTTCGTTTCGTTTTGAAGGCTCCAGTATGTTTGCATGCATCGGCCTTTGTCCCCTAATGGCAGGTCTCCATGCTGCTCGATCTCCGGCAGCTTAGTCCCTTATCCCTGAGGTCACACTCAATGACCTTGTCCCAGGTCTTTTTCGGTCTACCTTTCGTCACCCTACCCCTAACATTAACACTTGTCACTTTCTGCACCCAATCATCATCGCCCATCAACTGCACATGCCCAGACCATGTCAATCTACCTCTCCTCATCACAACACCAATCCACTGCAGTCCCATCCTACCTCTCAACTCTTCAATAGTAAACCTAGCCCCCCCCCCAGGCATCACAATCAATGACGCACTGCATATCCACCTAATCACTGTCCTTTCTGTACGTTTGAACCTGCGAATATCATCTTCCTTTAATGACCAGGTCTACTACCATACAGCATTACACTTCGAACACATGCTGCATACAAAGATCCCTTAGCACAGAGGGAGAGCCCTCTCAATGTCAGGAGAGGCAACAGCTCCCTAAATTTCTTCCAACCATTCCTTACGCCAGCACATCACATGTCTCCCAAATAACAAAATTCT
>NC_136976.1:2680000-2682500 GCF_032717465.1 Coenobita brevimanus
TAAGGAAGGAAGGAAGGAAGGATGCATGGATAGATTGATGGATGGAAGGAAGGAAGGAAGGAAGGATGCATGGATAGATTGATGGATGGATGGATGGATGGGAGGAAGGAAGAAATGGATGGTGTTATAAAAAGTCACTGTCTTTAGTCTGGGAAGAATGAATGAGTAAATGAATGAAAGAAATAAAGAAAGAAGGAAGGAAGGAAGGAAGGAGGGAAGGAGGAGAGGAAGGAAGGAAGAAATGGATGGTGTTATAAAAAGTCACTGTCTTTAGTCTGGGAAGAATGAATGAATGAATGAATGAAAGAAAGAAGGAAGGAAGGAAGGAAGGAAGGAGGGAAGGAAGGAAGGGAGGAAGGAAGGAAGGAAGGAAAGTGGATGGGTATGTTTTGTGTTAATAAGTCTGTTTTTAGTTTGGAAGAAGGAAGGAGGGAAGGAAGGAAGGTTGGAAGGAAGGAAGGTTGGAAGGAAGGAATATAGGAAGGAAGGAAGGTAGGAGGGAAGGAAGGAAGGATAGATGGATGGTTGGATGGATAGGTGGATGAATAAGTGGATGGATGGATGGATGGATGGATGGACGGAAGGAAATTGGATATAGTTGGTGTTTAATGTCTGTTTGTAGTTTAAGAAGATGGAAGGAAGGAAGGAAGGAATGGAGATAAGCGGGAGGGAAGGAAGGAAGGAGTAGCGGAAGGAAATGAGAAAATGAGAGGATCATGAGAGAAAGAACAACAGTGGAAGACCTGAGATTGGAGGGAGAGGGAGAGAGAGAGACAGAGAGAGAGAGAGAGAGGAAAGAAATAGAAAATGAAGCAGAACTGAAGATATATTATATATTTATATATATATCAGTACATAGGAATCATGTTATAATCAACATAAAATTATAGACGAGTAAAACAGTATTATAATTATAGGAAACATATGTAAACAGCCAGATGGACAGATAGATAAATACAGATAAAACGGATAGATAGTAAGTAGGCCTATAATAATAATAATAATAATAATAATAATAATAATAAAAATAATAATAATAATAATAATAATAATAATAATAATAATAACAATAGCATATCTCCATAATCTTCCTTATTACAGAACAAATATAACATTATTTTAAGCAATAAATAAATAAATAATGATTCTCCTGTTATCATATATTTCAAAAAAAAAGAAAAAAAAAAAGAATGTATTATTAACCCCCTCATCGTCGGGAGTTGTTATTAAAGTCGACTGTTGTTTGACGGACGGGAGTTCGATCCGACGGGACAAGAAAAAACACTTGCTGAGTTTGATTTCACCGTCATCCAAACACCACTGCTCTCACCACCACACCAGGCCTGAAAAACACAGCCCTGGCGTGTATTCAGTATGGACGGTGGGTATTGGCGCTCAAGTGGTGACATGGAAATTTTTGCGACTCATGGAAGAACGACTGGGCATCAGGGAAGAACGAAGAAGCCTATGAATATTTCTTAGGTTTAATTAATGGTATTCCAAGTCGTCATCCATCATTTAAGGTGAGAGAGAGAGAGAGAGAGAGAGAGAGAGAGAGAGAGTAAAACACACAAACGTACACATCAGCATAAATAAATGCACACTATGAGGAACAACACACACACACACACACACACACACACACACAACCATTTATTTGAAGGCTGAAGAGAGGGGGAGGAAAAGATGGAGGGAGAGAGGCAGGAAGTGAGGGGGGAGAAGGAGGGAGAGGGAGGGAGAGAGGGAGGGGGAGGGAGGGAAAGGGAGGGGGAGGGAGGGAAAGGGAGGGGGAGGGATGTTGGAAACTTTGTGTGAATGGAAGCTAATTGACACACACACACACACACACACACACACACACACACACACACACACACACAAGGACTTCCCTGAATAACTTACACTAAAATGCACACGGTAAATTTCTCTCTCTCTCTCTCTCTCTCTCTCTCGTGGTTTCTTTCCTACCTTCTTTCATTCCTTTTACTGCACATCCGCTAAATCTCTCTCTCTCTCTCTCTCTCTCTCTCTCTCTCTCTCTCTCTCTCTCCCTCAATAAAAGGGACATAAAACACAGGAAGAGCGAGAGAATGAGAGAGTCGTAAACAAACAGGAAAAAACAAACAACAGACTGTCTTTAATTTCTCTCTCTCTCTCTCTCTCTCTCTCTCTCTCTCTCTCTCTCTCTCAGCCTATAACTTTAATTTACAGGCTGCCATTTATCTATCTGCCAGAATTTATCTATCTAGACCTATGTACATCTCTATCTATCTATCTGGGCAGGTAGCCTGTACGTCTGCATGAATGTACACCTGGCAGTCCGGCAGCATATGACCCAGGTAGTTCCGCGGTCAGATTTTACTTATTTGCAATCAATCAATCACCACCTGGCAGTGTTCATGAATGTATGCAGGTACAGTCGGGGAAAGTTCCATATTTCCCACCTCTCGAAGCACTGGTGTGAGACGGGTGAATGTGAAGCGGCAGCCACAGCTCATGT
>NC_136976.1:2690000-2697500 GCF_032717465.1 Coenobita brevimanus
CTATCGATCTGTATACGGTAGGTCTATCTATCCATCTATCTATGCATCCATCTCGTGCTTCTCTTCTTCATTCATCTTTCCTTCCAGTTTCTCTCTTTAATTACTCTCTTTCTCACTCTCTAATTTGGCCTAAAATTGCCATCTCTCCGTCTTGAATCCTGAGCTGTAACAGTAGATTAGATGTAAAATATGATCCTAGTCACGAAGAAGTGCTATGGAAAGATTAACACTAGAATATGATGCTAGTCATGAAGAAGTGCTATGGAAAGGAGTTATAGAATATGATGCTAGTCACGAAGAAGTGCTATGGAAAGGAATTATAGAATATGATGCTAGTCACGAAGAAGTGCTATGGAAAGGAATTATAGAATATGATGCTAGTCACGAAGAAGTGCTATGGAAAGATTAACACTAGAATATGATGCTAGTCATGAAGAAGTGCTATGGAAAGGAATTATAGAATATGATGCTAGTCACGAAGAAGTGCTATGGAAAGATTAACACTAGAATATGATGCTAGTCATGAAGAAGTGCTATGGAAAGGAGTTATAGAATATGATGCTAGTCACGAAGAAGTGCTATGGAAAGATTAACAGTAGAATATGATGCTAGTCATGAAGAAGTGCTATGGAAAGATTAACACTAGAATATGATGCTAGTCATGAAGTGCTATGGAAAGGAATTATAGAATATGATGCTAGTCACGAAGAAGTGCTACGAAAAGATTAACAGTAAAATATGATGCTAGTCACGAAGAAGTGCTATGGAAAGATTAACAGTAGAATATGGTGCTAATCATGAAGAAGTTCTATGGAAAGATTACGGTAACATTAGAATGATGCTAGTCACGAAGAAGTGCTATAAAAATTAGATAAACACAAGAATATGATGCTATTTACGAAGTGTTATGGAAAGGTTAACAGGCATATGATGCTAGTCACGAAGAAGTGCTATTAAAATGAGATTATCACCACAATGATGCTAGTCACGAAGAAGTGCTATAGAAAAAATTAACTCTAAAACATGATGCTAGTCGCGAAGATTAATTTTATGAAAAGAGGATTACGACTAGAATACCGTATGATTCTAGTCACGAAGAAGTGCTACGAAATGGATGCTGAGTCATAGAGGTTTTCTTGCCACTGAGCTGCGCGAAATAAGCAGCTAAAAGAACGAAATTTTGAACCGGGTTAATATGAAGGATGTGGAGTAGTGAAGGTGTGTGTGTGTGTGTGTGTGTGTGTGTGTGTGTGTGTGTGTGTGTGTGTGTGTGTGTGTGTGTGTGTGTGTGTGTGTACTTGTGTAGATACGCGCTTATGCGTCTGGCATGAAATTAAATCCCAGTGCTCTCGGCTAAGTCACTGGTAAACATAATTTCATTCCCGGAATACAGGCAATATTCTGTACAGCACACACACACACACACACACACACACACATTTTCTTCCCTGACGCATCACACACACTTACACCACACACTGATGCATACAGGCTATACACACACACACACACACACACACACACACACACACACACACACACACACACACATTTTCCTCCCTGACGCATCATATCAGAGAGAAACATCTATGGCCAGAGAAACATACCAAGCCTCTCTCAGCCTACGAATATTGGCCATCACTCTCAGTTAAATTGGAAGTTAGATTATAGTTAGGTTAGGTTATTTTAAGTTAGGTCTAGTTAGGTTGTTGAAGTGGGTTGCATCAGGTTAAAATGGGCTAAGCTAAGTTAAATTGGGTTAGGTTAAATTAAATTACGTAAGGCTAAGTTACATCGGATTAGGCAAACCTGGACTTAGTTAGGTTAGCTTAGAATAGAGGTCAGGATATATTAAGTTAGGTTTGGTTAGGTTAGGAAGGAGCAGGATAGGTTAAGTTAGACCGAGTTAGATTTGCTTAAGATGGGGCAGGCCAGGTTAACTTACAAGACGAGGTAGGTCAGATAATTCAGTTACGTTAGGATTCAGCAAGTTGGGTTTAAGTTAGGTTCGATTGTATAAGATTAATTTCAGTTATACAACGTCTTTCATGAATTTAAATAACCACCAGCATTATTTACTTTGATACGTCTTTCATAACAAACCCTCCAAATTCACAACTTCAATTCTCATCCTTAATTATTTTTCCATTTTTTCACGCCTTGCTTAACTTCCTACCATGCCCATTAACCTCACAAGCTTCCTTGATTCTGTTCTTCTTGGTTTTCATTTTTTCTTTTTTTTAAGCGACGAAAACGATCATTCATCACTTAAATTTAAATCGGTCAATCTTTGGAATCACACCCACCTGATGGACGCTTAAATTATGCTCAATACTGAAGACAGGTAATTCAAAGCACTTTATTTTTTTTTTTATAGGCATCCGTCGCAAATTCTTCTTTATGTGACTGGTAACTTAGTGTGATTCTTCTGAGCCTACTCTCATCTTTCAATCCATCAGTGTTAATATAATACACCTTAACAGCCTAGCGTCATCTACCCCAATCCAACCTAACCTATCCCAATCCAACCTAACCTAACCCAACCCAAACTAACCTAATCCATGCCAACCCAACCTAACCTAACCCATCCCAACCCAACCTAACCCAACCCATCCCAATCCAACCTAACCCAACCCATCCCAATCCAACCTAACCCAACCCATCCCAATCCAACCTAACCTAACCCATCCCAATCCAACCTAACCTAACCCATCCCAATCCAACCTAACCCAACCCATCCCAATCCAACCTAACCCAACCCATCCCAATCCAACCTAACCTAACCCATCCCAATCCAACCTAACCTAACCCAGCCCAATCCAACCTAACCTAACCCAGCCCAATCCAACCTAACCTAACCCAGCCCAATCCAACCTAACCTAACCCATCCCAATCCAACCTAACCTAACCCATCCCAATCCAACCTAACCTAACCCAACCCAATCCAACCTAACCCATCCCAATCCAACCCAACCCAACCCAACCTAACCTAACCCATTCCAATCCAACCTAACCTTGTCATAAAGACTTTGTATCATAAAGCAGTGACTTTGTATTTGCTTGTAGAGGCGTATATTTTAGACTTGTGGTCGAGCGGCTTTTATATCTTGTAGTAGTTTTCCCACCAGATGTCATGTAGTGACGGGAGAGGTAAAGAATAGTATGGGACTATTTTTATTTGTCTTGGAAATATTAAACAGGTATAATAGTATAAGTCCTGGGTAGCTGCCTCCCTGTCTCGCTATCTCTCTCTCTCTCTCTGTTCTAAAGCTAATCTCCGTCTCGACCTCTCTATAGGGTCGCTTGTCTCCTTCTAAACTCTCTTTCCTCACATCTCGTGTAGTAGGGTGTGTGTGTCACGTATCTTCCTCATGGCAACAGAACTTTCTCACGAGAGGACTGCTGACAGCTAACTGAATCATCTCCTTACTGGCCGCTGTCGTCAGCTTTCCCCCGTGTAAGCGTTTAGCGCTGCTCGCTTCTCGCAAACACAACACCTTCTCATCATTTGACTTCCTGCTTCTATCTGTCTCTCTATCTATCTATTTATCTATCTATCTAGTATGATTTGCAATTATAATATGGAGACCTACCACAACCTAACCCATTCCAATCCAACCTAACCTAACCCATTCCAATCCAACCTAACCTAACCCATTCCAATCCAACCTAACCTAACCCATTCCAATCCAACCTAACCTAACCCATTCCAATCCAACCTACCCTAACCCATCCCAATCCAACCTACCCTAACCCATCCCAATCCATCCTACCCTAACCCATCCCAACCTAACCCAACCCAACCCAATCCAACCTAACCCAACCCAGCCCAAACCAACCTAACCTAACCCATCCCAATCCAACCTAACCCAACCCAACCCAATCCAACCTATCCTAACCCCACTAATCAAACCAACCCTAACCCAATCAAATATAACTCAGCCCAACCTAACCAAACCTAATTAATGTTAATGGAGATACGACAATGGATGAAGGGAAAACTGAAAAACCACCCTACCTTCCACTCATTATATCAACACTAAAAATAAATGAATAAATAAAACTGCGACGGATGTGTAATGAAAAGAAACTGTTTAAACTGAATAATGAACATATTCATTTCGGTCTCCGTTACCTGGGTGTAATTCCAAAAATAATACCGTTAAATCTGTTTGAAAACCACTCGAAATATGGCATTGTTCTTCATGATTAAATCTTCTTATGTGTATTGATCAATTAGGGAAGAAATAAAGACAAAATAATGTGCAAAAATGACGGAATTAAACTAGGAAAATGTCACTGAGTTGTCATTATACTTACCCAGCTGTGGCCGTGATGTCAACAAGCCGTTTCTCGATCTCTCCACACCGCGTTTTCCTTTTACGCTGTTCTGCCCCTTCCTTTTTCGTTTATGTATTTCTTATGGCTTGTATCTCCCTATATGGGTTTTGTAATACACACAAACGCGCAAATTCATAGACAGACACACGTCCACGCACTAAACAAGCCACCAACACACTCGTCTTTCCTCTTCCCTGTCCAGCTCACGTCAAAATGTAAACAACCTTCGCTCCCTCGATCCCAGCGCCATCTATTGGGAGTATTTATAACTATACTACTCTTGCTCAAAATTGGACTAAAATTACCATCCCTCTATCCTAATACTGAGTTTTAGCATTATATTAACGCTAGAATATGGTGCTAATCACGAAGAAGTACTACTGAATGGATTTACATTTGTCTTTTTGTTTTTTTAGTCACAGAGCTACGTGAACACCAGAATATGGTGCTAATCACGAAGAAGTGCTATGGAAAAGATGTTGAGCCGTAGTAGTCGTGTCACTGAGGTACGTGGGTTTATAGCAATATATTAACACTAGAATATTGTGCTAATCACGAAGAACTGCTACGAAATATATTTAGAGCCGTAGTACTGCCTCTTCCCGCTGAATTACATAGATATACAGCAATAGATTAACACTATGGTGCTAATCACGAAGAAATGCCCTTGAGCTGCATGAAATAAGCTGCAAAAGGACGATAATCTGGGCAAATTTAAAGTGAAAAGATATGGATAATTTAAAGCAATATATATATATATATATATATATATATATATATATATATATATATATATATATATATATATATATCTTCCTCGGTGTTCCGTGGGAAAAATATGGACTTAGCAAATAATCGTTGTCTGCCTCAGTGGTCCTCGTTTGATGGATATATATATATATATATATATATATATATATATATATATATATATATATATATATATATATATATATATATATATATATTATGCGAAGAAGAAGGCACTAAAGGCCACGAGCCCGCAATAACTGTTCCTTCCAAAAGAAAAACAAAATACAAGAGAGCCAAATTCAAGATTCATTCATTTCGAGACGCCTGGACACACTGCGTTTGAAAGACTGGAGATCATAGGAAGCAGGAAATGCAGACAGAGGGAGACAGTTCCAGAGTTGACCTGTTGCATAAATGAAGGATTGGGAGTAACGGTTAACTCTTGCATTAGAGAGTTGGACACAAAAGGGATGAGAGTTTGCTGCTAGACGGGTGCAACGCGCCCGTCGAAGAAGTGGAGGGATGCATGCAGACAGTTCAGAGGAGCAGTGACCATTGAAGTAACGATAGAAAAGAGATAAAGTTGCAACAGTGCGGCAAAGAGGCAGAGGTTGAAGGGAGTCAGTAAGAGGAGGAAAGTTAATGAGACGAAAAGCCTTTGGCTCCACCCTATTGAGAAGAGCTGTATGTGGGGAGCCTCTCCACACATGAGAGTTGTACTCCACACAGGGGCGGATAAAACCCCTGTATAGCGTCAACAATTGTGCAGGGGTAAAGAAGGAACTGAGCGCCATAGCACACCTAATCTCTTGGAAGCAGATTTTACAAGAGATGTAATATGCTCTTTCCAAGATAAGTCCCGAGTAAATGAAACCCCAAGCATGTTCAAGGATGATGCAGGATTAAGCTGAATATTATTAAACATTAGTGGGTACACCTGTGTAAGATTTTGTCGGGTTGATAGGTGTAAAAACTGAGTCTTTGATGCATTAAGAACAACAAGATTATTTTTACCCCAATCAGAGATACGAGTCAAGTCAGACAATAGGTGTGCCATAGCCTCATCCCAGAAGGTCATTGATGAATAAAAGGAAGAGAGTTGGTGATAGGACAGAGCCCTGGGGAACACCACTGTTGGTAGATCTAGAAGAAAAACGATGGCCGTCTACAACAGCAGCTATAGAACGACCAGAAAGGAAGCTAGAGATGAAGGCACAGATAGAAGGATAAAAACCGTAAGAGGGCAGCTTGGAATTTAAAGATTTATGCCAGACTCGATCGAAAGCCTTTGAGATGTCAGGTGCAATGGCAAAGCTTTCGCCAAAGTCCCGAAAGGAGAATGACCAGGAGTCTGAAAGGTAGGTGAGAAGATCGCCAGTGGAGCGTCCCTGACGGAACCCATACTGATGATCAGAAAGAAGGTTGTGATAGGAAAGATGCCTTAAATTTTTTCTATTAAGAATAGACTCGAAAACTTTTGAGATACAGGATGTTAAAGCAATTGGACGATAGTTGGAGGGTTGGGAATGGTCACCCTTCTTTGGGACTGGCTGAATGAGAGCAAACTTCCAGCAAGAAGGAAAGGTACAAGTTGACAGGCAAAGACAAAAGAGTTTACCTAGGCAGGGTGTAAGCACAGAAGCACAGTTCTTGAGGACAACAGGAGGGACTCCATCAGGCCTATATGCCTTGTCAGTATTGAGGCCAGTGATGGCAGAAAATACGTCAGCTGAAGAAATTTTAATATCAGCCATGAGGAAGTCAGAGGGGGGAAGTGATGGAGGAACATCACCGGAATCGTCTAAGGTAGAATTGGAGGAGAAAGTCTGAGAGAAGAGATCGGCTTTATCCGTAGAAGAAATAGCTACAGAGCCATCAGAGTAGAAAAGAGGAGGGAAGGATGATGAGGTAAAGTTGTTAGAAAGGTTTTTGGCAAGGTGCCAGAAGGAGCGGGAGGAATTCGAGTTGGAAAGTTGAGGGCATTTAGTACGGATGACATTATTTTTAGCAGAGCGAAGAACAGACTTAGCATGATTCCGGGCAGAAACATATAAAAGATGTGATTCAGGGGTGGGTTGGCTCCGGTACCTTTTGTAGGCCTTCTCCTTGTTGCGGACAGCATTAGAACAAGCGTGATTAAACCAAGGCTTTCTTGCATTAGTCAAAGGATATGAGAAAGGAATGTATGCTTCCATGCCCGAGAGAATAACCTCCGTAATGCACAAGGCACACTCAGATGGCTCCCGGCCATGGAAGCAATAATCATTCCAGGGATAGTCAAAGAAGTACTGCCTGAGGGCAATCTTCATCATCACTATTTATTATTATTATTATTATTATTATTATTATTATTGTTATTGTTGTTGTTGTTGTTGTTGTTGTTATTATTATCACTGTCTTCATCAT
>NC_136976.1:2710000-2715000 GCF_032717465.1 Coenobita brevimanus
TCTTGAACACTTTTCCTGTATTGTTCAACACCTATAAAGAGTCATACACGGTTTGGATTGTGTTCAAATGATTTTTAGATAATTTACCTTAACTTGGCCCAAATATGTGTCCTCATCCTGTTCATTTCACTTAGTTCAGCGGCAGAATAAAATAATAATAATGTCTATACATCCTTTCCACAGAACTTCTTCATGACTAGCATCAATTTTTAGCATTTAATCTCTTCCTGCAACTCAGTATTCAAGAGGGAGCGATGGTAATTTTAGGCCAAGTTAGAGTAAAATGAGTATACTTTGAATCGATTCCCAACCAGCTAATCCCTTTCAGAACGCATATAAATCCATGTGAGCTTGTTCGAACCCACTCTGAGCTCATATGAATCCACTCCTGTAGCAATACTTGTGATTCACCTTTATATGTGTGTGTCAGACTTAAATTCAGATCTGTACTTCTCCCAGAAAATACAAATGCGAACTCAGTCAAGCTTATTCTTTTAAATCTCACATCTTCTGCACCCCATTCAAAACAGTCCGAATTTCCCGGCACGAAAGATGATTCTCCTAAACTTTCCAGAATCTCTCTTGCTCCATCAAGTCATGGAAGTTTTATTAAACCATTCTAACTCATGTGAACCTGAACAAAGCCCACATGAACTCGGTCTGAACCCATTTGAGTACCATTTGAATTCACCTGAACCTCCTGTCAAGAGTGTTTGTTCTCCAAGACACTCTTTGACCTCTCTTGGGGGTTTAAATCGAGGCAGTTTTGAAAGGAGGGAGTGTGATTCGAACTTATTCACTTAAATCAAATCTACGCCAGTCCGAATCCACTCCAAACCCGTCTGAGCACTGTCTGAACCCACCTGAACACTATCTAAACCCATCTGAACCTCCTAGCACGAGTGGTGATTCTCCCAGACACTCTTGGCTCTCTCTTGGTGGTTCAGATCGTGACAGCTGCGAAACGAGTGAGCGTGACTCGAACTGTAACCCGAGCTCGCGTCGTTTTCCTCCTCGTGCGTGGCCATGGGTGCTCGGTGTGGGTGTGGGCGTGGGTGCGTGGGCGTGTGGGAGGGCGTGGGGTGCTTGTGGGTGCGGCTGAGGGATACTGGCACCATTGAAGCCATCTCAGCGCCATCTTGAATCACCAGGGAGCGTTCGGAGCTTCGGTTAAATTCCATGAGAAGGGTTCGAACTTTCATCTGTGAGGGAGGGAAAGTTGGGTTTAATTTTCTTTGTTCTCTCTCTCTCTCTCTCTCTCTCTCTCTCTCTCACATACACACACACACACACACACACACACACACACACACACACACACACACAATACATACAAATCCTCCATCAGTCAGTTTTAACTCTCTCTCTCCCCCTCTCTCTCTATCTCTCTTTCAAACACACACACACACACACACACACACACACACACACACACAATACAGACAAATCCTCCATCAGTCAGTTTTAACTCTCTCTCTCCCCCTCTCTCTCTATCTCTCTTTCAAACACACACACACACACACACACACACACACACACACACACACACACACAATACAGACAAATCCTCCATCAGTCAGTTTTAACATTCTCTCTCTCTCTCTCTCTCTCTCTCTCTCAAACACACACACACACACACACACACACACACACACACACACACACACACACACAATACAGACAAATCCTCCATTAGTCAGTTTTAACATTCTCTCTCTCTCTCTCTCTCTCTCTCTCTCTCTCTCTCTCTCTCTCTCTCTCTCTCTCTCACACACACACATACACACACAATACACACAAATCCTCCATCAGTCAGTTTTAACGTTCTCTCTCTCTCTCTCTCTCTCTCTCTCTCACACACACACACACACACACACACACACACACACACACACATTCTCCGGTGCTTCAGTTTTTATTCCAGAAGTGTTCAAACTTTGGGCCAGAAGAAAGTGAACTAGCTTTAATTTCTCTCTCTCACTGTCACTCACACACAATCTCACTTCTCTCTCTCTCTTATATTACGTGGCTTTCTTGTACTGTATACCTTTTCTTTTCCAAATATATATAAATCTCTCTCTCTCTCTCTCTCTCTCTCTCTCTCTCTCTCTCTCTCTCTCTCTCTCTCTCTCTCTCACCTGTAGCATTGTTCCCACCACCCTTCTCTCTCTCGTGGAATTGTTGTAGATGGTGCTGCGAGTGGCTGAACCTGGGAGAAAGAGAGCAATTAGAGAGAGAGAGAGAGAGAGAGAGAGAGATTTCCTGCTATTTCTCTAAGTAATTCTGTGTTGCTCTTTGACTGCAGAAGTGAGAGAGAGAGAGAGAGAGAGAGAGAGAGAGAGAGAGAGAGAGAGAGAGAGAGAGAGAGAGAGAGAGAGATGGTTATTGGATTTTTCGTCATAAAAAAATCTGTCTCAATTGACGGAAGACCACTCTAGGTACGGAAGTGTGTGTGTGTGTGTGTGTGTGTGTGTGTGTGTGTGTGTGTGTGTGTGTGTGTGTGAGAGAGAGAGAGAGAGAGAGAGAGAGAGAGAGAGAGTTATAACCCTCTGGAATGAAGGCAAGAGGAAGTTATTGAGGTAGTGAGGGAGGGAGGGATGGAGGGAGAATGAAGGAGGGAAGGAGGGAGGGAGAGGGAAGGAGGGAGGGAGAGGGAGGAACAGACTTAGGGAGATAGGAAGAGTAAAGGAAAGGTAGAAAGAAAGAGGGAATGAATGAATGAATGTTGGAAGGAAGGAAGGAAGGAAGGAAGGATGGATGGATGGATGGATGGATGGATGGATGGATGGATGGAAGGAAGGAAGGAAGGAATGTTGGGATGAATGAATGAATGAAAGAAGGAAGGAAGGAAGGATGGAAGGAAGAAAGGAAGGAAGGAAGGAAGGAAAGAAGGAAAAGAAAGAAAGAAGGAAGGAGGAGGGATAAGAATGAATGAAGGAAGGAAGGATGGAAGGAAGAAAAAGAAGGAAGGAAATGAAGGAAAAAAACCAGGAAGGAGGCAAGGAGAGAAGCCATAACGGAGACAGATGGCTAAGTCGGTAGATCACAGGCATTAGGTACTGGGGTCATTCTGGAGTGGGTTCGAGAGAGTCCGTAACAACTCTTCCTTAGCGATTTATACTACCTGTTCCACCTCAAAATCCTCCTGTGTGTATAATAAAACAAAATAAATCGACAAGAAATATGTAAATAAAATGAAATAAGGTAAAATAAATCGGTAAGGAATAAGTGTTAGGGAGCCCCTGGAAATAAGGTCTGGGAGGAGGTGGTGGCTGAGTGGTAAGGGAGGTGGTCTGCTGACTGAAAGGACGCGAGATCGAGCCCAAACTCTACGGATTTTTCACACCAGGCCTGAATGACACAGCCCTGGCGTGGATTCAGTATGGACGGTGGGTATGAGCGCCCAAGTGGTGACATGTGGAGACGTAGGACTGTTCGGTCTCGGGGAAGGGGCCGATAGTTGTATGCCCGGAGTCTTACACACACACACACACACACACACACACACACAAGGAGAGAGAGAGAGAGAGAGAGAGAGAGAGAGAGAGAGAGAAGAGAGGACAGACAGGCAGACAGACAGTGTAGGGGACAGACTGTTATATTTGACAAATGATGGTGAGTGAAAAATGGCCAGAGAGAGAGAGAGAGAGAGAGAGAGACAGACAGACAGAGACGTGTGTGTGTGTGTGTGTGTGTGTGTGTGGAGAGAGAGAGAGAGAGAGAGAGAGAGAGAGAGAGAGAGAGAGACAGACAGACAGAGAAGAAACTAAGTGAGCATGAAAAAGAGGAAATGAATTGAGAGACAGACGGAAAGATGACAGATTACTTAGGTTGAAGGAAAATGGAAAGCAGGCGGGTTGAAATGAAGGAAGGAAGGAAGGAAGGAAGGAAAGAAGGCAAGTAGGAAGAAAGGAAAGAAGGAAGGAAAGAAGGATCAAAGAAAAGAAAGAAATTAAAAAGGAAGGCTGGAAACAAGCAAGGGAAAGAAAGGAGGGGAGGAGGGAAAGAAGGAAGAAAGGAGAAAAAGAAAGGAAGGAAAAGAGAAAGGCACAACACAAGAATTAAAAAGCATTCGGGAGTCTAATGCTAATCGCCCGCCAAAACATGTTGTTGACTATGGTACATATCTACAAACCAAAACTGGAGGTAATTCGCAAAACTCTATGGAATTCAGTCGCCGAGTTTCACAAAATGCCAATCCGTATAAAAAAATATATATGGCGGCATTAAGTCGTCTTTGATCAAATCCTCACCATATATAATACGCTTCTGTACAATCACACAGTTGCTATATCCTGAAAGTTTGGTGAAAATTCGTTCACAACTTTTTGAGATATTTTGGCAACAGACACAGACACTGAGACACACACCGAGAAAAACTATATCGCCTCGCCTTGCTAGAAGCGGGTGATAATAAAGAAGGAACATGGAAAGGCGATAAGTCGAATAATACTAGATTTCATAGATAGACAGACAGAGATGGACAGATATAAAGATAGATAGATAGATGGGATAGATAGATATAGATGGACAGAGACAGTGATAGATAGATAGACTGATAGGCAGATAGATAAACAAAGATAGGTAGATAAATAGTGTGTGTGTGTGTGTGTGTGTGTGTGTGTGTGTGTGTGTGTGTGTGTGTGTGTGTGTGTGTGTGTGCAATTGCGTGTTCTTCGTCTTTACTGCCTGCGTGCATTCCGGGATCTATAAACAAGGTGAATGTTGGAATATGAAATGAAGGAGGAGGAAGGAAGGAAGGAAGCAAGGCAGGAAGGAAGGAAGGAAGGAACGAAGGAAGGAAGGAAGGAAGGCAGGAAGGAAGGAAGGAAGCAAGCAAGGAAGGAAGGAAGCAAGCAAGGCAGGAAGGAAGGAAAGAAAGAAGGAATGAAGGAAGGCAGGAAGGAATCATGGAAGGAAAGAAAACGAGAGAGAGAGAGAGAGAGAGAGAGAGATGACACTACAAAAACAATGAAAAAAGTCTCTCTCTCTCTCTCTCT
>NC_136976.1:2727500-2735000 GCF_032717465.1 Coenobita brevimanus
TATTATTATTATTATTATTATTATTATTATTATTATTATTATTATTACTACTACTACTACTACTACTACTGTAATTATTTTTACCACATCATCATCATAAGCTGCATAAGGACGATAATCTTCGCCAAATCAAGGTGAAAGTCGTACTGAAGACACACTCCTTCACTGACATACCTACACATATCACCACTTGAGCGCCAATACCCACCGTCTGTATTGTGGTAGTGGGGGGAGGGGGAAGGAAGTGTTGGTAATATTGGAAGGATTGCAAAACTTTCTCTCTCTCTCTCTCTCTCTCTCTCTCTCTCTCTCTCTCTCTCTCTCTCAAAAGCGATATTCAAAAACTTATAGGATGAAAAGAAATGGCTCGAGAGAGAGAGAGAGAGAGAGAGAGAGAGAGAGAGAGAGAGAGAGAGAGAGAGAGAGAGAGAGAGAGAGTTAGTTCTTTTTGATACATACATATACACATACATACATGCATACTTACATACATAGCGCATACATACAGTACATACATATATTCAGTCATACATACACAGTCATACATAATAAAATAGATATAGATATAAAATAGACACAAATAGATAGACAGAGACAGACAGACAGATAGACAGATAGATAGGCCAGACATACATACATACATCATATACATCTATATACATAGTTATTAAATAGACAGACAGATAGACAGACAGATAGATGTATGCATGAATAGATAGATAAATAGATAAATCAGTAAAGATAGATAGAAGGGGCAAAATGACAGCCTTGGTCGATAAATGGATAGATAGATGTAGATAGATAAAGGGATAGTACACAGAGGGATACGTACACATGTACACACATACATTAAATACGTACACAGATAAATACATACATGAATCCACCCGCACATAGATAGATATATACATACACAGATAGATAGATATATAATACACATGTATAAGGGGGCAAATAGATAGATAGATGGATAGACAGACAGTAAGACAGATAGATAGACAGATAGACAGACAGACAGACAGACAGACATAGAAAGATAGATAGGTAGAGACTGATGGATAAACAGATAGATAGACAGATAGATCGATATAGATAGATAGATAGACAGATAGACAGAAAGATAGATAAAGACAGATAGATAGATACAGATAGATAAAATATAATACCTAGAAACACTGAAAGAAAAAAAAGAAAGTGAGAAAGTGATCAAGAAAGTGAGCAAGAAAGTGAGCAAGAAATTGAGCAAGTGAGCAAGAAAGTGAGCAAGAAAGTGAGAAAATGAGCAAGAAAGTGAGCAAGAAAGTGAGCAAGAAAGTGAACAAGAAAGTGAACAAGAAAGTGAGAAAGTGAGCAAGAAAGTGAGCAAGAAAGTGAGCAAGAAAGTGAACAAGAAAGTGAGAAAGTGAGCAAGAAAGTGAGAAAATGAGCAAGAAAGTGAGCAAGAAAGTGAGAAAATGAGCAAGAAAGTCAGCAAGAAAGTGAGCAAGAAAGTGAGCAAGAAAATGAGCAAGAAAGTGAGAAAGTGAGCAAGAAAGTGAGAAAGTGAGCAAGAAAGTGAGCAAGTGAGCAAGAAAGTGAGCAAGAAAGTGAGCAAGAAAGTGAGAAAGTGAGCAAGAAAGTGAGAAAGTGAGCAAGAAAGTGAGCAAGAAAGTGAGCAAGAAAGTGAGCAAGAAAGTGAGCAAGAAAGTGAGAAAGTGAGCAAGAAAGTGAGAAAGTGAGCAAGAAAGTGAGCAAGAAAGTGAGAAAGTGAGCAAGAAAGTGAGCAAGAAAGTGAGAAAGTGAGCAAGAAAGTGAGCAAGAAAGTGAGAAAGTGAGCAAGAAAGTGAGAAAGTGAGCAAGAAAGTGAGCAAGAAAGTGAGAAAGTGAGCAAGAAAGTGAGCAAGAAAGTGAGAAAGTGAGCAAGAAAGTGAGCAAGAAAGTGAGAAAGTGAGCAAGAAAGTGAGCAAGAAAGTGAGCAAGAAAGTGAGAAAGTGAGCAAGAAAGTGAGCAAGAAAGTGAGAAAGTGAGAAAGTGAGCAAGAAAGTGAGCAAGAAAGTGAACAAGAAAGTGAGAAAGTGAACAAGAAAGTGAGCAAGAAAGTGAGCAAGAAAGTGAGAAAGTGAGCAAGAAAGTGAGAAAGTGAGCAAGAAAGTGAGAAAGTGAGCAAGAAAGTGAGAAAGTGAGCAAGAAAGTGAGCAAGAAAGTGAGCAAGAAAGTGGGCAAGAAAGTGAGCAAGAAAGTGAGCAAGAAAGTGAGCAAGAAAGTGAGAAAGTGAGCAAGAAAGTGAGCAAGAAAGTGAGAAAGTGAGCAAGAAAGTGAGCAAGTGAGCAAGAAAGTGAACAAGAAAGTGAGCAACAAAGTGAGAAAGTGAGCAAGAAAGTGAGCAAGAAAGTGAGCAAGAAAGTGAGCAAGAAAGCAAGAAAGTGAGCAAGAGAGTGAGAAAGTGAGCAAGAAAATGAGCAAGAAAGTGAGAAAGTGAGCAAGAAAGTGAGGTGAAAATGAGCAGGAGAGTGAGAAAGTGAACAAGAAAGTGAACAAGTGAGCAAGAAAGTGAACAAGTGAGCAAGAAAGTGAGAAAGTGAGCAAGAAAGTGAGCAAGAAAGTGAGCAAGAAAGTGAGAAAGTGAACAAGAAAGTGAACAAGAAAGTGAGAAAGTGAGCAAGAAAGTGAGCAAGAAAGTGAGAAAGTGAGCAAGAAAGTGAGCAAGAAAGTGAGCAAGAAAGTGAGAAAGTGAACAAGAAAGTGAACAAGAAAGTGAGAAAGTGAGCAAGAAAGTGAGCAAGAAAGTGAGAAAGTGAGCAAGAAAGTGAGAAAGTGAGCAAGAAAGTGAGAAAGTGAGCAAGAAAGTGAGCAAGAAAGTGAGAAAGTGAGCAAGAAAGTGAGAAAGTGAGCAAGAAAGTGAGAAAGTGAGCAAGAAAGCAAGAAAGTGAGCAAGAAAGTGAGCAAGAAAGCAAGAAAGTGAGCAAGAAAGTGAGAAAGTGAGCAAGAAAGTGAGCAAGAAAGTGAGAAAGTGAGCAAAGAAAGTGAGAAAGTGAGCAAGAAAGCAAGAAAGTGAGCAAGAAAGTGAGAAAGTGAGCAAGAAAGTGAGCAAGAAAGTGAGAAAGTGAGCAAGAAAGTGGGCAAGAAAGTGAGAAAGTGAGCAAGAAAGTGGGCAAGAAAGTGAGCAAGAAAGTGGGCAAGAAAGTGAGCAAGAAAGTGGGCAAGAAAGTGGGCAAGAAAGTGAGCAAGAAAGTGAGAAAGTGAGCAAGAAAGTGGGCAAGAAAGTGAGCAAGAAAGTGAGCAAGTGAGCAAGAAAGTGAGCAAGAAAGTGAGCAAGAAAGCAAGAAAGTGAGCAAGAAAGTGAGCAAGAAAGCAAGAAAGTGAGCAAGAAAGTGAGCAAGAAAGTGAGAAAGTGAGCAAGAAAGTGAGCAAGAAATTGAGCAAGTGAGCAAGAAAGTGAGCAAGTGGGCAAGAAAGTGAGCAAGAAAGTGAGCAAGAAAGTGAGAAAGTGAGCAAGAAAGTGAGCGAGAAATATCACTCCCTCAAAGCCCCACAAGCCAGCTGTATTGAGCCATCGGAAATATTCAAGTCAAATGTTTCTCCTTGAAGACATAGAGGAGACAATGTTGTGGAAGGAAGGCAATTTCTCTCTCTCTCTCTCTCTCTCTCTCTCTCTCCATTCTTCCAAGCCTAACTTTCACCTTGGAAGAAATTTTTTTTTTATAACTTGCTCAAAGTTGGATATTCCGTAACACTATTATTAGAGCGATTTATTTTTTGCTTCCTGCCACACCAAGTCACCATTTTACATATACGCTTCACTTATCTATCTATCTATCTACCTCTCTATCTATCTATCTGTCTATCTATCTATTTATCTATCTATTTATTTGTTTACTGAGACTGATAGATTTCTATGCCTTTTAATTTGCTGTCTCTGTGTCTGTCTGTCTCTCTGTGTGTCTGTCTATCTGTCTTTCTGTCTGTCTGTCCATCTAGCTATTTATCTATCTGTCTCTGTCTATCTGTCTGTCTATCTATCTATCTGAATATTCATCTATATATCCATAAATCATTTAACCTTTCTATCTGTCTGTCTGTCTGTCTGTCTGTCTATCAGTCTATCCATCCATACATCAATCGCTTAATCTTTCTATCTATGTCTGTCTGTCTTTTTCTGTGTATTTAAATCTATCTATGTATCTATCAGTCTATCTATCTGTCTATCTATCTATCAGTCAGTTAATCAGTTAGTCTCTCTCTCTCTCTCTCTGTCTCTCTCTCTCTCTCTCTCTCTCTCTCTCTCTCTCTCTCTCTCTCAGCACCAGTTAAATGTCACTAACGCTCATTTTCCCATCCACATCAATACGATTCTCGCCCTTACCATTCCCCAACTTAAACGTCTCTCCCTAACACCTGTTCCTAAGCGATTTATTTTGCTCATTACACCTCAGAGTCATGTGCGTGTGTGTGTGTGTGTGTGTGTGTGAGAGAGAGAGAGAGAGAGAGAGAGAGAGAGAGAGAGAGACAGAGACAGAGACAGAGAGAGAGTTATTATGCTCGGTATTATGATCAAAGAAGCGAGTTAGGTTTTATGTTAATCTCAGTATCTGTTTTCCTGTTTGTTCACCTGCCTATCCGTCTATCTATCTGTCTATCTATTTTTCTATCTATTTATCTCTATCTGTCTACTTATACTCTCTCTATCTACCCGCCTATCAACTTATCTATTATCTATCTACCTATATTCCCTATCTACCCGCATATCAACCTCTCTCTCTCTATCTATCTATCTATATACCAGTCTCTGTCTATCTATCTGTCTGTCTCTCTAGCTGTCTATCTATCTGCCTACATATACACGTCAGTCAATCTCTGTATCTATCTCTTCGCCTCAGTCTGGCCGTCAAACAATCTATCACTCTAGCTATCTATCTGTCTAATTCTGTCAGTCTAATTCTATCACTCTCTCTCTCTCCATCTAATTCCAAGTCATGTCCTGTCTAGACAACCCGTTCCCTTAGGCCCAGCAGTCATCTCCTTTCTCTCTCTCTCTCTCTCTCTCTCTCTCTCTCTCTCACCGTTCCACCCAGACTCATCCACACACCAACACACCAACCTTCCCGCCACACTTTCTCACTAACACAGCCCTCCCCAGCTTCCACCTCCCTCCCTCCCTCTCTCTCTCTCTCTCTCTCTCTCTCTCTCTCTCTCTCTCTCTCTCTTACCACAGCGTAGCCAGGGCGTACGGGGTCCAGCACCAGATGAACGCCATCACGATAATAAAGGTCATTCTCAGAGTTCGCGTCCGCGCCCTCTCAATATTAGACATGTTGCTTCTCCGTAGCTGTAGACGGCCGTGATATCTCTCCTCCCTGCTGTAGTCTTCTGTAGGGGAGAGAAGAGGGGTTATCTATCTGTCTATCTATCTGTTTACCTGTCTGTCTATCTGTCTATCTATCTATCTATGTGTCTATCTGCAGGGGAACGTGGTATCTCTCCTCCCTGCTGTAGTCCTCTGCAGGGGAGAGAAGAGGGGTTATCTATCTGTCTACCTGTCTATCTATCTATCTGTTTACCTGTGTATCTATCTGTATTGGTCTATGTATCTACCTCTTATCTTTCCTCCCTGCTGTAGTCCTCTCTACGGGAGAGAAGAGGTGTTATCTGTCTATCTATTTGTCTATCTATCTATCTATTTCCATTGATCTTTATATCTCTCCTCCCTGCTGTAAGCCTCTGTAGCGGAGAGAGAGAGAGAGAGAGAGAGAGAGAGAGAGAGAGAGAGAGAGAGAGAGAGAGAGAGAGAGAGAGGTATTAACACCCAGGCTCATGTACTATCTATCGACCTATCTATCCATCTGTTTTACTATCTACTGAACTATCTATCAGTACTATATCTATCTATTTTTCTACCCACCTATTTCCATCCATCTATCTATCCATCCATCAATTCCTCCATCCACCTATCAATCGGTCAATCTATATCAATCTACCAATCTATCTATCAGTCTATCTATCTATCTATCTATCTAGCCCTGGAGAGAATAATATTAATGAACCAGTCACCATTTTTTTTTTCAAATATTTTAACACAATTTCCTCTTTTAAAACGTAAGTCAAAATTTATATCTATCTATCTATCTATCTATCTATATAATTATGTAGCTAATTTTCACATATACATTTTTTCTTTCCATAATTAATACCATTTTGACTGCTGGCGGGAACATTTGCGAACCTTCCTTCGCCTACGAGCTTCTAGTCGCTTCGTTTCTCCATATTGGCTGGGATATTGGATTTTGATTTTTTATTTTCATTTTTTTTTTTTGGATTGGAAATTTGCCTATTAGAATTTCATGGGTTGGTATGCTTGGGATGTGTGTGTGTGTGTGTGTGTGTGTGTGTGTGTGTGTGTGTGTGTAATGTAACTGGTATATTGAAAGAAAACGAAATACAGGTATATATTGTAGCAGTAGTAGTAGTAGTAGTAGTGGCAGTGAATGGTGGTGGTAGTAGTAGTAGTAGTAGTAGTAGTTGATGTTCGTCCTGTCGTTTTTTGAGCTGTAGTTGCTATTGGTGTGGTTATTATTATTGTTATTTTTGTTGTAGGTGTCATTGTTTTATTATTGTAATACGGAACAGACTGATGAGAGAGAGAGAGAGAGAGAGAGAGAGAGAGAGAGAGAGAGAGAGAGAGAGAGAGAGACTAAAAATCAGAAATCGAGATCCACATCAACCCATCATAGAAAACCACGTCACAGAAAACGGCAATGTAAACAATAGGGCTAACGCAACCAAAACACACTCACGCTGCGTATCCTTGCTTTTCCGACTGATTTCGACGATAATGCGGGTGTAGGCGATGATGATGATGAACAGGGGGATGAAGTAGAGGAAGGAGATGCAGAAGATCGTGTACATCATCTCTCCACCGTCGTTGGCGTTGAAAAATCCGAAGGTAACACACTGGTAGAAATCGTGATATTGAGGGTGAGGCTGGACGTTGAAGATGACGCTCTGGAAAGGGGAAAGAAGTTATAGATAGAAAGACAGATAGATAGGCAAATAGATAGACAGATAGATAGATAGATAGATAGATAGAAAGACAGATAGATAAACTGAAAATCTAACATACTGACAGACAATTACGTAGATTGATAGGTAGTCAGGCAAATTCATTGGTAAATAAATAAAGATGGGTTGGGATAGATAGATAGATACAAGTAGATAGATGGGCTGAGAGAGAGAGAGAGAGAGAGAGAGAGAGAGAGAGAGAGAATCATTAAATATAAGTACACGAACAAACTTTCCACTGCCAAGTAGGTGGTTGGTCGTTAAGTATTAAGTAGCTAAAGTTACTCGTTGAGAGAGAGAGAGAGAGAGAGAGAGAGAGAGAGAGAGAGAGAGAGAGAGAGAGAGAGAGAGAGAGGTACTAATAACAATATCCACGCCAATTATTTTTTACCTTGGCACGTGTGGGTTGGGTCAGAATTAAGAAGATTAGATTACACACACACACACACACACACACACACACAC
>NC_136976.1:2742500-2745000 GCF_032717465.1 Coenobita brevimanus
CAAATAAGTTGGTTCTAGTGTCTGACGATTTTTTTTTTCCACACTGAAGCATCCCTCTCGCTGCTGTACCCATTATATTATTCATACTGAGAGAAAATGCGTTGTAGCATTGAGATAAGAATCCAAATACCACTTTAGTGTATTTTCTGTCATAAACAACGAGGGTAAAAGAGAAGGCGATAGAGAAATGTGAAATTGTATATACGTTTAAAGTCTTGGGGGAAATATTAAACCTGTTGGCATACTTTAAATTAATCAACACTACTTTATATGAGGTGTATAATGCGCGTGGTAGAGTTGCGAGGCTTCTCTTCATGGTTTAATCTCAGTTGCCTGTGGGGTTTGGCACCTCTGCATATGCTGACCTCAGCGCCACACCCAGAGGGCACGCCGCCGGCCAGCCAGGGCAGAACGCACTTATCACTGAAACGAGAGGGACGCGTAAAATCTAGGCCCCCTCTCTCTCTCTCTGTCGCAGTCGTATCTTTCTGTGGCCAATAATAGAGGGATTAATCTGCTCAATTTTCAGTTCACCTGTACACGCTACCTACCCATTCCTTCAGCGGGATCAACGCCAACTCCCACCATCGCCAGTGTACGTGAGAAAGACATTCGGTGAAGAGTGTCAGACGGAGGTGAGTTCGACCAGGTGCAACGTATAACACCTTGCTTGGAAGAGTGAGGTCGCGTCTAAGAGGATTCAATGGAGTTCAGACGAAGTTCAAAGCTCGAATGGAGTTCAAAAGGAGGGTTCAAAGTGGATTTTAAAGTAGAGTTCAAACGAGTTCAAAGGGTTTCAGAGGGGGAGTTCAGAGGGAGTTCAAAAGCGGTGCGATTGAGTTTCAAGGATGTTCAGTGATGTTCACACGATAAGGCTCTTACCGGGGATGAGGGAGGCTGAACACACACACACACACACACACACACACACACACACACACACACACACACACACGGAGAGAGAGAGAGAGATTTAGTATTAATAGTTCTTGTAGAAGTTTAAGAAAAGGATAGTCAAGCAGATAGATAGATAGATACATAGATAGATAGACGGGGAGATATGGTTAGATAGATAGATGGACAGATATAGATAGATAGATAGATAGACGGACAGATATAGATAGATAGATAGATAGACGGACAGATATAGATAGATAGATAGATAGACGGACAGATATAGATAGATAGATAGATAGACGGACAGATATAGATAGATAGATAGATAGATAGATGGATAGATAAACGGACAGATAGATAGAAAAGTAAAGAAAAATAAACACTGATAAGAAAGTTATATTCTCTCTCTCTCTCTCTCTCTCTCTCTCTCTCTCTCTCTCTCACTCTCCGTCTTTTCTGCAAGTAATGGACCTGCCACTATTCGAGAGAGAGAGAGAGAGAGAGAGAGAGAGAGAGAGAGAGAGAAAGAGAGAGAACCTAAATTCAAACATACCCTCTGAAAAATGAGAGAAAATTAAAGCTATCTCTACTGTAAAAAAAAAAAAAACTAAATTCATCAAATCATCAATATCATTCCGCTCATTCCAGACCACCAAAATACCACCAGTCCATAACACCAGGCCTCAAAATTCCAGGATTCCAGTATTTCCCCTTTAAAAAAATAATACCTGGTGGAGTATCGAAGAGTGGTGTATTGCGGGACTGGAAAACTGGAATGCTGGTCTCAAAATTCCAGGATTCCAGTCTCAAAATTCCAGGATTCCAGTATTTCCCCTTTAAAAAAAATAATACCAGGTGGTGTATCGAAGAGTGGTGTATTGCGGGACTGGAAAACTGGAATGCTGGTCCTACAAAATTCCAGGATTCCAGTCTCAAAATTCCAGGATTCCAGTATTTCCCCTTTAAAAAAAATAATACCTGGTGGTGTATCGAAGAGTGGTGTATTCCGGGACTGGTAAACTGGAATGCTGGAATTTTTATTTTTGGGGTCCTTGTATTTTGGAAGAGATTTTTGGAGCTGGGGGGGGGGGCTGGATGAATTTTCCTTTAGCCTGTTTATTATTAGAAATCCTAAGTTGAAAAAAATATATATATATAAAAGAAAAAGAAAAAAAATGATGCACTATGGTAAAAGGAGCGGCACAGAGAGAGAGAGAGAGAGAGAGAGAGAGAGAGAGAGAGAGAATGACAGGCAAGATGTGACAAAGAATACAAAGATCTTTCCTCTTTTCTCTGCATCGTTGACCTTGAATTGGATGATTTTAAGAATTCTATTACTTCTATGTCTATTTCTGTCTATTTCTAAGTCTATTTCTATCTATTTCTATGTCTAAGCTCACCTGAGGCAGAGAAAAGGCAAGTGAGATGAAGGAAAGAAAAGCATTATTTTTCCTAATTTCTATCCACCATTGATATAGAACTGAATGAGCTTAGGAATTATATAGGAAGCTTACTATCATATCTACGTCTATTTCTAAGCTTCGTATCATTTATACGTCTATCTCTAAGCTTACTATCCTTTCTACGTCTATTTCGAAGCTTC
>NC_136976.1:2757500-2762500 GCF_032717465.1 Coenobita brevimanus
TCCAGAGTTGATCTGTTGCATAAATGAAGGACTGGGGGTAACGGTTAACTCTTGCATTAGAGAGCTGGATAAAAAAAGGATAAGAGTTTGTTACTAGACGGGTGCTACGCGCCCGTCGTAGAGGTGGAGGGATGCAAGCAGACAGTTCAGAGGAGCAGTGACCATTAAAGTAGCGATAGAAAAGAGATAAAGATGCAACAGTGCGGCGATGAGACAAAGGTTGAAGGGAGTCAGTAAGAGGAGGAAAGTTAATGAGACGAAAAGCCTTTGACTCCACCCTGTTGAGAAGAGCTGTATGTGGGGAGCCTCCCCACACATGAGAGTTGTACTCCACACAGGGGCGGATAAAGCCCCTGTATAGTCAACAACTGTGCAGGGGTAAAGAAGGCACGGAGTCGGCTTAGCACACCCAATCTCTTGGAAGTAGATTTTACAAGAGATGTAATATGATTTTTCCAATATAAGTCCCGAGTAAATGAAACCCCAAGCATGTTCAAGGATGATGCAGGATTAAGCTGAATATTATTAAACATTAGTGGGTACACCTGTGGAAGATTTTGTCGGGTTGATAGGTGTAAGAACTGAGTCTTCTGATGCATTAAAAACAACCAGATTATTTTTACCCAAGTCAGAGATACAAGCCAGGTTAGGTGTGCTCTTAACTTGAAAAATAAAACAATTTCCACTCCAATCGGGCCACCGGTTCCCGAGTTATGACTCCTTTCTGAAGATAGGAAGTGACGACATCGAGCGCAGGCCACCGAAGCGAGTGATAATGATGATAATGAAAATGACGATAGTGATAACGATAATGATGATAATGAAGATGATGATGATAATGATGATGATGATGATGATGATTATGATGCATGGAGGTGATGATAATGATGATGATGATGATGATGATGATGATGATGATGATGATGATGATGATGATAATGATGATGATGGATGGAGGTGATGATAATAATAATAATGATGATGATGATGATAATGATGATGATGTATGGAGGTGATGATAATAATAATAATGATGATGATGATGAAGATGATGATGATAACGATAATAATGATGATGATGATGATGATAATGATGATGATGAAGATGATGAAGATGATGATGATAACGATAATAATGATAATGATGACGATGTATGGAGGTGATGTTAATAATAATGATATGATGATGATGATGATGATGATGATGATGATGAAGATAACGATAATACTGACGATGATGATGATGATGATGATGATAATGATGATGATGTATGGAGGTGATGTTAATGATGATGATGATGATGATGATGATGATGATGATGATGATGAAGATGATGATGATGATGATAACGATAATAATGATGATGATGATGATGATGATGATGATAATGATGATGATGTATAGAGGTGATGTTAATAATAATAATAATGATGATGATGATGATAATGATGATGATAATGGGCACGTGTAAAGCATTAAATTTTAGCACAGGGAGACGGAGAGTCATAAGGGGCGTCGTTATCATGGCAACCACCACAGCCAAGAAGACGAGGAGGAGGAGGAGGAGGAGGAGGAAGAAGAGGAGGGAGAGAGAGAGAGAGAGAGAGAGAGAGAGATCCGAAAATGGGGACTTGGAAAGCACAGGAGTTGTTCGCCCGTAAGGAAAGTTGCCTGTGAAATGAGATAGGTAGATAGATAGATAGACAGATGGATGGATAGATAGATAGATAAGTAGATATAGGTGTAGGTAGGTAAAATACATGGATGAATGGACAGATAGACTGATAGATAGATAGATAGGTAGATAGATACAAGGGGTAGATAGGAAAACTTCATAGATGGATGGATGGACAGATAGACTGATAGATAGATAGATATATAGATTTATTTAGGGGTAGATAGGAAAAATTCATAGATGGATGGATAAATAGATAAACTGATGATAGATAGATAGATAGATAGATAGATAGATAGATTGATAGACAGGTGGACAGATATGAAAAATAGATTGATGGATGAATAGATACATCGATAGATAGATATAGAGGCTGACATAAGATAGATAGATGGAGAGATGAATGGACGGACTGATAGATAGAGATACACAGTGGTAGATAGATAAAGATAGATAGATAGATAGATAGAAGACTTTTATATGCATTCTCTATCATATTCGCGTATATCTATCTATTAGCTTTCTATATATATCTATTTCTTGTCACCACCACCACCACCATCACAATCACCATCACCACCATTACAATCACCACCATCATCATCACCACCACCACCACCACCATTACAATCACCACCATCACCATCACCACCATTACAATCACCACCATCATCACCACCACCACCACCACCACCATCACCGTCATCATCATCACCACCACCACCACCATCATCACTACTACCACCACCACCACCACCACCACCACCATCACCACCACCACCACCGCCATCACCACCACCACCATCACCATCACAATCACCACCACCACCATCACCACCACCACCATCATCACCACCACCACCATCATCGTCTTAGGCGCTACGGGACGACTTGCAACACAAAGGCTGGGCGGTGGGGTCACCTTTTACGCCTCGCGGGGAATACGTGGTGAGAGAGAGAGAGAGAGAGAGAGAGAGAGAGAGAGACTTTGATACACAGAGCACACACACCTTGAGATCTTTCTGTCTTAGCGTTTAATTGAAGGACTTAAGTGGGCAATTAAGGAAGCTGAGAGAGAGAGAGAGAGAGAGAGAGAGAGAGAGAGAGAGAGAGAGAGAGAGAGAGAGAGAGAGAGAGAGAGAAGGAAAGGGAAGGGAAGGGTGGAGAGTGATGGTATTTTCTCAAGTACACACACACACACACACACACACACACACACACACACACACACCTAAGCCTCTTACTGTGAACGGCAGAGAAGGGTAGGGTTGCGTGTGGATTAGTCTGTGTGAGGTAGGGGGGATTTTGTGTAGCATAGGGGAACAAAACCGTCTTATTCTTGTATAAATCCCATAAAAACCGTCTGATTCTTATATAAATCTCATAAAAACAGTCTGATTCTTATATAAATCCCATAAAAACCGTCTGATTCTTATATAAATATCATAAAAACCGTCTGATTCTTATATAAATCCCATAAAAACCGTCTGATTCTTATATAAATCTCATAAAAACCGTCTGATTCTTATATAAATCCCATAAAAACCGTCTGATTCTTGTATAAATCCCATAAAAACCGTCTGATTCTTGTATAAATCCCATAAAAACCGTCTGATTCTTGTATAAATCCCATAAAAACCGTTTGATTCTTATATAAATCCCATAAAACCTTCTGATTCTTGTATAAATCCCATAAAACCGTCTGATTCTTGTATAAATCCCGTAAAAACCGTCTGATACTTATATAAATCCCATAAAACCTTCTGATTCTTATATAAATCCCATAAAAACCGTCTGATTCTTATATAAATCCCATAAAACCGTCTGATTCTTATATAAATCCCATAAAAACCGTCTGATTCTTGTATAAATCCTATAAAAACCGTCTGATTCTTGTATAAATCCCATAAAAACCGTCTGATTCTTACATAAATCCCATAAAACCGTCTGATTCTTGTATAAATCCCATAAAAACCGTCTGATTCTTGTATAAATCCCATGAAAACCTTCTGATTCTTGTATAAATCCTATAAAACCGTCTGATTCTTGTATAAATCCCATAAAAACCGTCTGATTCTTGTATAAATCCCATAAAAACCGTCTGATTCTTATATAAATCCCATAAAAACCGTCTGATTCTTATATAAATCCCATAAAAACCGTCTGATTCTTGTATAAATCCCATTAAAACCGTCTGATACTTATAGAAATCCGATAAAACCCCTCTGATTCTTACATAAATCCCATAAAAACCGTCTGATTCTTATATAAATCCCATAAAAACCTTCTGATTCTTGTATAAATCCCATAAAAACAGTCTGATTCTTATATAAATCCCCCCAAACCGCCTGATTCTTCCATAACAGTATAAAAAGAGTCCTACACACTTCTTACACAATTCTACAAACTCCTAAAGACTTGCACGCGCTACTTACACACTCACACGGAAATCCAACACACTCCTACACACATCTACAAACTTATAAACACTCCTACACACTTATAAACACTCCTACACACTTCTACACACTCACGGACACTTCTACACACTCCTACACACTTCTACAAGCTCATCACACACTCCCGCACACTCAAAAACGCTCCTAGACAACACCTACACACTCACAGACACGCCTACACACCCCTAAACCCTTTGCTACACACTCCCCCTTTCCCATCACCAGGCCAGAAACCTCGACCAATATCTGCCACTCTTCGAAATTGCCCCGCCGGAAAATAGGTCACGCGTAGAGCCAGCGATACATATTTACCAGGTCATGTAGCGAAGACTGACCCCGTTTTCCTTCGTCAACATGGTGATCCTCGTTTTCTTTTCCTCTAATCCCTTCGTTGTTTTTTTGTTTCATTTGCTGTTCCCGTTTTCGATTGAGATTTTGATGGATTGAAAGGCAGACAGACTGGCAGAGAGAGAGAGACTGATGGACAGACAGATAGACAGATAGATGGATGGATAGGTAGACAGATGGACCGAGAAGCAGTGAGACTGATGGATAGATAGATAGATAGATAGATAGACAGATAGATGGATAGATAGGTAGACAGATTGACAGAGAAGCAGAGAGACTGGTGGACAGATTGATAGATAGATAGATAGATAGATAGGTAGATAGATAGATAGGTAGATAGATAGATAGGTAGATAGATAGACAGGTAGACAGATAGACAGACAAATAGATGGATGGATAATTAAGAGAGGTAGATAAACTGACTGACAGACACATACATAGCTAAACAGACTAACAAATTAATAGACAGCTAGACAGATACCTCCAGACATCAGACAGACAGCCAAGACCTTCAGAC
>NC_136976.1:2785000-2787500 GCF_032717465.1 Coenobita brevimanus
GCGAGAGGATTTATGTGGGTCGCGAGAGGATTCATGTGGGTCGCGAGAGGATTCATGTGGGTCGCGAGAGGATTTACGTGGATCGCGAGATTTATGTGGATCGAGAGAGGATTTATGTGGGTCGAGAGAGGATTTATGTGGGTCGAGAGAGGATTTATGTGGGTCGCGAGAGGATTTATGTGGGTCGCGAGAGGATTTCTAGAATGTAAGAAATATTAGAATGATAATTTGTAAATGAAGGCGTTGGCCGGTTTCTGACAGTATTATTATTATTATTATTATTATTATTATTATTATTATTATCATTATCAAGTGAAGTTTGGACGTTGTTGGAAGGACACAAGTCAAGAGTGAGAGCAGTGGAAATGAGTTATTTAAGAGGAGCCTGTGGAGTCACATGGAGAGACGGGCTGACGAATGAGGATATAAAGGAGCGTTGTGGTGTGGATGTGGATGTGTTAGGAAGCGTTATGAGGAACACACTGAGGTGGTTTGGCCATGTGGAGAGGATGGAGGGTGAAAGACTGACGAAGAGAGTGTATGTGAGTGAGGTGGAGGGGGGAAGAGGGAGGGGGAGGCCGAGGATGAGATGGAGGGATGGGGTGGAGAGGTATATGAGAAAGGGGGGTGTGAGTTGGGAGCAGGGCAGTGAAATGGCGGGGGACAGGGCGACTTGGAGGCGATTTGTTTGTGGCCACCCCAAACGGGATTGAGGCGTCTGGCAATAGATAGATAGATAGATTATTATTATTATTGTTATTATTATTATTACTGTTATTAGTATTATCATTATTTTCATTATTATTATTATTATTATTATTATTATTATTATTATTACTGTTATTATTATTATCATTATTATTATTATTATTATTATTATTATTATTATTATTATTATTATTATTATTATTATTATTATTATTACTATCACTACTACTACTACTACTATTACTGCTACTACAACAACAACAACTACTACTACTACTACCACTACTGCTGTGCAAATTAATATGTAACCTATTCTTATATTTACGTTTATATAATAATTTATATATATGACACACTGAGGTATGAAAATCGTATGTCTGTCTGTCTGTCTGTACGTATGTATGTATGTATGTGTGTGTATGTGTAAGTGTGTAAGTATGGTACACTTCGCTTGGCTTATGGTACTGTGGACATTAATGGTACCATGTTTTTCTTTCTGAGTGAGGTGGAGGGAGGGGAAGCCCGAGGATGAGATGGAGAGATGTAGTGGAGAGGTTAATGAGAGAGGGGGGCTGGGATGTGAGGTGGGGAGGGGGGCGGCGTAATGGCAGGGGACAAGGCGACATGGAGGTGATTTGTTTGTTTCCACTCCTTACGGGATTAAGGCGTCTGGCTATAGACAGATAGATAGATAGATAGACAGATGGACAGACAGATAGACTGACTTTCATATTTAAATTTGCAAATGATAAAATGGAAAGTCACAATAGATGAATGACGAGGAATGTATTGTAATTATGTTAAGACAAATATTTCTTCATCGATCCTCCTATGTCAGTCCTTCATTCATCACCATCATTCATTACCATCATTCATCACCACCATTCATCACCACCATCATTCATCACCATCATTCATCACCATCATTCATCACCACCATTCATCACCACCATCATTCATCACCACCATTCATCACCATCATTCATCACCACCATCATTCATCACCACCATCATTCATCACCACCATCAATCATCACCATCATTCATCACCACCATCATTCATCACCACCATCATTCATCACCATCGTTCATCACCACCATTCATCACCACCATTCACCACCATCATTTACCACCATCAATCATCACCACCATCATTCTCACCATCACTCACCACCATTCACCGTCATTCTCACCACCATTCACCACCGCCATTCATCATCATCCTCACCATCCTCACCATCAATCATCACCATCATTCACCACCATCATCCTCACCATCAATCACCACCAAATTCTCAAAGGCGCTTAATCACAGAAAGCCCTTGTATTTATCAGAGTCACCTTGCTTTACCTTCATACCTAGAAATGAGGTGTAATTATCAACACCTGTGCATTGAGGTGAGTGTCTGATACCTGAATGAAGTATATTGACATCGATCCTCATAAAAATAGCACCTGTCTAGGGTCACACGAAGCAGAGACACATGAATCGATAGTAAGTTATTTTTTATTTTTTTCTGGGGGGAGGGGAAGGGTAATTACATCTGCTGCATGGATAGAAAATTCGGTTAGTAATCAAGGAGAACGCAGCAGATATAAAAAAAAGACAGACAGAGTATTCGTCCCTCAATGCGTATCGCCCGCAGTCACTAAAAAAAAACTCAAAGAATATTCCTCTGGCAATCGGAAGCGTATCATCTCAGCTTCACCCAAATCTAATCAGTTCAAGCCACGCCTCCCTAAAAATACTGCCTACAAAGTTTGGGTGCAATTTGTCCACTTGATTTTGAG
>NC_136976.1:2797500-2800000 GCF_032717465.1 Coenobita brevimanus
TACATACATACACACCCATACATACATAGGTAGCAAGAGAGACGTACATGGACGGGCGGATACGTGCGAAGATAGAGAGAGAGAGAGAGTCGAGAGGACGGGTATAAAACAATGATTTGAATTTTTAACCGAAGTTTAACGGGAAAATTACATGAAATTCTCTCTCTCTCTCTCTCTCTCTCTCTCTCTCTCTCTCTCTCTCTCTCTCTCACGTAAATCCTCACAGCCGCGGTTCAAATCGGCCTCACGGTAGTCATCTCACGTCTTCCAAATTAATCCTTTCACCTATGCCCATTCACAGGCCACGATCAGAAAATGTGCTTACGATCAGATTTCTTCGTAAGGTAAGATCAGTTTTTCACGCATATTTAGAGAGTGGGAGGGATATGGTGGTAGGTGGTGGCGACTATCATCCACTCACTTGATGTAGCGCCGCCTACTTCTTCCTTCACCTACGGCATTTTTTTTTTTCTTTCTGTCTATTCTAATTTCTTACCATCATCCACTCACTTAATGTAGCGCTGCCTACTTCTTCCTTCACCTATGGCATTTTTTTTTCTTTCTGTCTGTCCTCCTCTCTTCTAATTTCTTACCATCATCCACTCACTTAATGTAGCGCTGCCTACTTCTTCCTTCAGCTTCATCATTCTTTTTCAGTCTGCCCTCCTCTCTTACTATTTCTCACCATCATCCACTCACTTGATGTAGTGATGCCTACTTCTTCCTTCACCTTTATCAATCTCTTTCTGTGTCTGCCCTCCTCTCTGACTGCTACTCACCATCATCCACTCACCTGATGTAGTGCTGCCTACTTCTTCCTTCATCTTTGGCATTTTCTTTTTCCGCCTGTCCTCCTCTTTTCCTATTTCTTACCATCATCCACTCACTTGATGTAGTGCTGCCTACTTCTTCCTTCATCTTTATCGTTCTTTTTTCTATCTGCCCTCCTCTCTTCCTATTCCTCCCATCTTTCCTGTCACTTTTTATTACTCTTCTTTCGTTTTCAGGTGGCTTTGCATTGAGTGACAAGCCTAATGGTTTCCTGTAAGCCACGAAACCATTTAAAGAGCTGGGTGGTAACCATATAACCAAACCATACGTGTGCCCTACGCGTCAACAAGTGGGTTGGCGGAGGGTTAGTGCCCCTCCCCGTAAAACAATTAAAGACATTCAACCATCCCTTACGGCAGGGCTATTGAACTGGCGGCCCTTGTTTTGTTTATGTTTAGCCCTGAGACCGACACATAAGCAAGTAAACAAATAAACAAGCGTTGAAAGAGAGAGTTTTGCGTTACTCTGTTTACGTGTGGATTTAGCGGGATAGGTAAAGGTAATGAATGTATGAATTTCGCGTGTCTACCTGCGCAGGTGTTTAGACAGAGGGAAGAAAATTGAGGTAAAATAATGCATGGTCGTTTACTTCATCTGTCTCAAAATTCGGCCCTACTTCAGGAATAGATAGATAGATAGACGGACGGATAGATAGATAGACAGGTAGATAAAGTTGTATGTGAAGCTCTGGGGGGGTTTTCTTACTTTTTCCTGCCGACACTCAATAAAAAATGATTGCAATACGTAAAAATACGGTTGTTAAATGAGAGAGAGAGAGAGAGAGAGAGAGAGAGAGAGAGAGAGAGAGAGAGAGAGAGAGAGAGTGAGTGAAATGGTCATGACTAAAGAATAACTGATATACATGAATAAAGGCTGATAGATAGATACCTGTAGATAGATATATAGATCGATACGCATATAGCTACTAGACAGATGGATGGATAGATAAATGGACAGCAGACAGACAGATAGATGGATGGATGGATAGATAGATATATAGATAGATAGAGACAGAAGCTGACATACAGAGAGGCTGATAGATAGGTAGACAGGATGGATAGATAGTTATAGATAGACAGAGAAACAGACAGATAGAAAGAGACAGATACGTAGACAGAATGATAAATGCAACACAGGTAAGACGATCACACACACACACACACACACACACACACACACACACACACACACACACACACACACACACACATACATACATACATCCACACATACACACACTCACTCACTCACTCATTCACACACACACACACACACACACACACACACACATACATACATACATACACACACTCACTCACTCATTCACACACACACACACACACACACACACACACACACACACACACACACACACACGCACATACATACACACACTCACTCACTCATTCACACACACACACACACACACACACACACACACACACACACACACACACAACTATAGTGCAATTTTCAAACTTCCATTTTCTTTCTTTTTCTTTAATAAAAAAAGAAAATAAAAATATATATATATATACACGGACTCAAACACCTCTCTCTCTCTCTCTCTCTCTCTCGCAAAAGGTCAAAGTTTACAGGCATCCATGCAGAGAGAGAGAGAGAGAGAGAGAGAGAGAGAGAGAGAGGCGCTGCTTGAGTCCGTGTTTAC
>NC_136976.1:2802500-2890000 GCF_032717465.1 Coenobita brevimanus
ATACACACATACACACAGGTAGAAGTATACATACGTACATATTCTACAACACACACACGCACACATACACAAACACATACACACACACATACACACAGGTAGAAGTACACATACGAGAACGTACATATACAAGAACACACGCACACACACACACACAAATACACACACACACACACACACACAAATACACACACACACACACACACACACACACACACACACACACACACACACACAGAGGCAAACCAATACGTATGTAAGAGTAGACACACACACACACACACACACACACACACAATGTTATCAGTCTTTCAGGAGAAACAACAGCTGCGCTTTCTCTCTCTCTCTCTCTCAGTTCCCCCGAGTTAATTTTTGTTTACAAGTATCTTCGAGAGTTCGGCATTTTACCTCTTTCGGCAATTTTGTTAATAAATACTCATCATCCTTCATTTCCCTCTTTATTTCTTTATCTCCATCTTTATTCCCCCTCTTTCTCTCCTCTTTTATCGGTATTTCGGCTCAACTTCTCTTCGGTTTCACTCTAATCCACTTTCGCCGAAATGAAAAGGGCCGCCGAATTGTCCAAACAGGGTCCGGGATGAAAGAACCAATCACACGGCAGTATTTCAAGTGTTTCCAAAATTTCCAAACCAATAGGGAGCCGCGTTCGTTTCTGTAGTGATAGATAGATAGAGATAGACAGATAGATGGGTAGATGGACAGATAGATACATACACTCATAAGCAGATGTATAAAGAGATAGATAATGTAAGATAGACAGATACGGAAGCTGGTAGACAACACTGGCCAGCTCTCAGCACGCCTATCTTTGTCAGCGACCAGATTTGACACTAAAAGTCATTAAATTTCTGTATGGAGGTACAGTGCTCCAGTGCAACATTCCACCCAAGAATCATGGCCCTGGCTTAGTAATCGTTGGAGCCTTAGCATTTCGCGCGAGCAAGGTCGCAATTCTAGCGTTTTTCATATCTTCTGTACTTGACGACCTTTGACCCCTGACCTGGCGGCTATAGGTCATGCATGCACGAGGCACACTCACAGTACTCATTAACGTCTATAAACAGGCAAGTTTCCGTTCAATTCCATTCACCCACTGTGGAGCTAAGGAACTTGAAATTAGCAGAATGGCCCACCAGGGGTACAACTTCTAGGTGGCAATGCCAGCAAGTGGAAATGAGTTTCGACATTATATGTTATTTTTGTATAGAGGTACTCCAGCACAACATTCCATCCAAGAATCATGGCCCTGGCTGAATAATCTTCGGAACCTTAGCATTTCGCGCAAGCATGGTTGTGATTTTAGCTATTTTCACTGTTTTTGCATTTGATGACCTTTCACCCTTGACCTGACCAATGTAGCACAAAGGTGTACCAGAGAAAGTTGTAGTACTAGTCAGTGTCTATAAGCATGCAAACTTTCATTCAACTCCATCGAGGTGCTGGGGAGCTAGGGGGACATTTTTGAACACTGATGTTAGTTGCTCGGGACGCTGAGGCCAATCTTCACGAGGCTGCCACTCGAAAACTAGAGGAGAGGGGGAGAAAATGGATGGCATACTTCCGATAGGGAATGGCCTTAAGATTACGCCTAAAGAAGTCAGAGCTTTCTACGCCCGTTAGTGATGCTTCTACAGCTCAAAAAAGTGGAAAGTACGAAAAACGGGTATTTAGTCTTTGTTAGGCCGCCACCCCTCCCGGCCCAGCACCCGCTGATACACAGGTCATCCTTGTCAATGTTTGAAGTGCATGCCAAGGATTTCCTGTTTCCCAGAATATTGCATAATAGGAAAAATTTTGTGTAATTATCTGTTAATATGAATAAATAAGTTTACTTTGTTAATTAGTTTTTCTCTCCAACGTATCCTTCACTTTCAATAGCAAACTCTCGTTCCCTTTTCTCCATTTAATCAACCCTGGAACCGTTCTCATTTGTCTCTCCTGCTACCTGTAATAAAGCTATCTAGGAAAGCTATTATAGTGGCGAAAATATAACGTGAGGAGTATATTATTGATTAAGAATATAGAATTAATGAGGTAAGGTGTTGACGGTTACAGGTAAGGCACAATACAGTTTTAGCTGCGTGAGAGAGAGAGAGAGAGAGAGAGAGAGAGTCGGCTTACGCAAACTAGGGGCCACTCCGACCCCTCTTCTCTGCTGTTAATGATCGAGACAGGTGAATGAGAGGCGTGTCGTTGGTCAAACCCCGCCATGACCCTGTCGCTCGGGGAAGGAAGCTGGATGGGTCGTGTACAGTTGAGTCCCGCCGCCGCTTGACCATCTTTACCTTTCCAAATATATTTAAGAGTGAATTTTATTTTTTATCAGATCTCTTTCTTTTTCTATCTATCTATTTCCAGACGCCTTAATTCCGTAAGGGGTGGCCACAAACCAATCGCCTCCATGTCGCCCTGTTCCCCTGCCATTTCATTGCCCTGCTCCCAGCTTACACCTCCCTCTCTCATATACCTTTCCACTCCATCCCTCCATCTCATCCTTGGCCTCCCCCTCCACCTCACTCACATACACTCTCCTCGTCAGTCTCTCACTCTCCGTCCTCTCCACATGCCCAAACCACCTCACTGTGTTTCTCATAATGCTTCCTATCACATCCACATCCACACCACAACGCTCCTTCACTTCCTCATTTGTCAGTCTGTCTCTCCATGTGACTCCACATGCTCCTCTCAAATAACTCATTTCCACTGCTGTCACTCTATCCAAGCTTCACTTCCATACGTTAGAGTTGGTATCACAATACTGTCATGCAGTAACTTTTTCACTTCCATGCTCACTTCCCTGTTTCTTATCACTGCTTTCAAGGAACCAGCAACCTTTCTTCCTTGTTGTACCCTTTCAAGCACTTCACCCTCCAAACTTCCATCCTTACTCATCACACTACCCAAGTACTTAAACGCACTCACATTTTCCAATTCCTCACCTTCCAACCTCGCTGTACATTCACTGACTTCACCTCTCTCAAAGACCATCACTTTACTCTTCCCTACATTCACCTTTAGATTCCGTTTCTTACACACCCTCCCAAACTCATCCACCAAGCCTTGTAGCTCCCCTTCGTCTTCACTCAACAACACAGTATCATCTGCAAACAACAGGACAGAGGGTTTCCAAACACTGCCCTCTCTCACTATTGTATGAGATTTCTTTCTTTTTAATCCTGCCCCTCCCCCCCCAAAAAAAAAAAGATTTCTTGGAGAGATTATTAGGATTTTGTAAAAAGTTTTTTTTCGCAAAAAAAAAAAAAAAAGAAAAAAAAAAAAAAAAAGGGCTTCCGAACAAAGTTTTATTTTCCCCAAGAAAAAAAATTAATGTAGACTAAAAAAAAAAATAAAAAGTTTTATTCCTCTCAAAAAAAAAAAAAAAAAAAATCCTCTCCAAAAAAAAAAAAAGCTGGGTTTGGAAAAAAAAAAATTCCTCCCTAAAAAAAAAATATATTAGGTTAGACTACCATTTTTTTTTTTTTTTTTTTTTTTTTTTTTAAATCCTGCTTACAAACAAACAGGAGTGATTTTTCCAGGAGAGATCTGATTGGAGTTTTGTATATTAAAAAAAAGAAGAGATTTTTTTTTTTCCTCCCTACAAAACTGAATTGGAGAAACATCCTCTCCCTGGAAAAATCCTTCTCTTCTCTTTTGAAAATAATGTTAGGTTATCAGATTCTTTTTATTCTTTTTTATCCTGCTAACAAACAAACAGGAGTGATTTTTCATGGAGATCTGATTATGCTTTTTTAAAGATTTTCTTCCCTCTTCCCTGGAAAAAGCAAAAATTAAGGTTAAAAAAAATCCTTCGCTCAAAAAAAGGATATATAGATAGATAGATAGATAGATATAGATAGATAAATAGATAGATAGATATTTGATGGGGGGGACTCATTGAACATTTTGTCAGATCTGTAAAGAGAAGCAATTTTTCTTGGAAGTAGGTAAAAAGAAAATGTTTGTAATTTCGGAAGAAAAAATATTATTATAGTAATTTCTTCTTTGCATAATATAACCATTAGAATGAGTATAACCAATTTTTACAATATAACATATTTCCAAGGAGAATTAGATCAGAAAATGGGTGAAACAGAATACTTTTATAAAACAGAAGTGAATAGTTTGGATGCATTTCCAGTTGAAACAGGAAAAAGTTTCATTATTCAGGAAATCTATAAGTGTATTTAAACACGATGAATTTTATCACAAAGAACGTTGAGAAATATTCAGGTTGCTGCTGTTCCCAAAGAAGTATTCAAAGGACATTATGATGTCTTTTTTTATTTATTTATTATCTTTATCAGGGGCATCTGTCTTCTTAGTATAATAGGAAAAGTGTATGGTAGGATACATATTGACAGAGTTAGAGAAAGAACAGAGAAATTAGTTGGAGAAGAACAGGGAGGCTTTAGGAAGGGAAGAGGTTGTGTAGATCAGATATTCATTCTTAGAACTTTAGTGGAAAAGTTTCTAGAGAAGGGAAAGAAGTTGTATGCGGCTTTCATGGATTTGGAGAAAGCATATGACAGGGTGGATAGACAAGGATTGTGGAAAGTGTTAAGAATATATGAAGCAGATGGGAAGTTGTTGAATGCTGTGAAGAGTATGTATGATGGTGATAAGGCTGCAGTGCGTGTGGGTGGTGAACTAAGTGAATTTTTCTCTTTTAAGGTTGGGTTGAAACAGGGATGTGTCATGTCTCCATGGTTGTTCAATCTGTACATGGATGGGGTAATAAAGGAGGTACAAGGTAGGGTAGTGGATGTTGGAGTGGCCCTGGTGAGAGAGGATAGTGTTTGGAAACTCCCTGTACTGTTGTTTGCAGATGATACTGTGTTGTTGAATGAAGACGAAGGGGAGCTGCAAGGCTTGGTGGATGAGTTTGGGAGAGTGTGTAAGAAACGGAATCTAAAGGTGAATGTAGGGAAGAGTAAAGTGATGGTCTTTGAGAGAGGTGAAGTCAGTGAATGTACAGCGAGGTTGGAAGGTGAGGAATTGGAAAATGTGAGTACGTTTAAGTACTTGGGTAGTGTGATGAGTAAGGATGGAGGTTTGGAGGGTGAAGTGCTTGAAAGGGTACAGCATGGAAGAAAGGTTGCTGGTTCCTTGAAAGCAGTGATAAGAAGCAGGGAAGTGAGCATGGAAGTGAAAAAGTTACTACATGACAGTATTGTGATACCAACTCTAACGTATGGAAGTGAAGCTTGGACGTTGTTGGAAGGACACAAGTCAAGAGTGAGAGCAGTGGAAATGAGTTATTCAAGAGGAGCCTGTGGAGTCACATGGAGAGACAGGCTGACGAATGAGGATATAAAGGAGCGTTGTGGTGTGGATGTGGATGTGATAGGAAGCGTTATGAGGAACACACTGAGGTGGTTTGGCCATGTGGAGAGGATGGAGGGTGAAAGACTGACGAAGAGAGTGTATGTGAGTGAGGTGGAGGGGGGAAGAGGGAGGGGAAGGCCGAGGATGAGATGGAGGGATGGGGTGGAGAGGTATATAAGGGAGGGGGGTGTGAGCTGGGAGTGGGGCAGTGAAATGGTGGGGGACAGGGCGACGTGGAGGCGATTTGTTTGTGGCCACCCCGAACGGGATTGAGGCGTCTGGCAATAGATAGATAGATAGATAGATCTTTATCAGACACATTATTTATTGATGATCCCTTTGTTGAAACAGACAGGGAAGGTAATGTAACTACATATTATAATCGTATTAGCTACACTTATTATATTTATTTATTACAATGAAAATCAGATTATAAGTCAACTGTAAATTCACAAATCAGTGTTAACGGACATTATATTCGACGGATTAATGAGATTCTTCCAGATGTTTTTAAAGACTATGTCGGGAGGAGGATGCTGGGAGTGGAGTTACCAGGCAGGAGAAAGAGAGGAAGGACAAAGAAAAGGTTTATGGACCTCGTGAAGGAGGACATGCGGGTGGCAGGTGTAAGAGAAGAAATTGCAGAAGACGGAGTAAGGTGGAGACAGGTGATCCGCTGTGGCGACCGCTAAGGGGAGAGCCGAAAGGAGAAGAAGGAGGATTTATATTCTCAACTAACAGTAAGAACCCATCAAAGATTAAAATATTATTCTCCTGAGATCTTGGAGCTTCAGCAATACTATTCGCTATAAGTAATTTAGTACAGATCGAAGTGTTTTTAGGTGACACTGAGAACACTATTTTAGAACTGAAACATGATTACAAAAAACACTGTAGTCTCATTAACACCTGTTTGAGATCAGCTCAGCTTAAATGTGTTATCAAAATCGGCTCATTTCTTATAACGCAAGTCTTTCAAGATGATATAAACGAATATATGTCTTGGTGTTTTAAGCGTATGTTAAAGAGAGGAAGAGATGAGGGATGAAAGATATATTCCAACTCTGATTGAGTTTTTGAAAATAATGACACATGATGAAAGACATACTGAAATTAATGTTGTAACTGATAAAAAGCTTCCTTCTCTTTATACTGAAAAAATCTTTAAAAAAATGAGGAAGATTTATATACCACTAAAGAAGACGAAGCTAATTTAATTTCACCTCATATTCATATCGTAGGGAGGCAGTTCATCTATTGGCTAAAGAGAAAGTGAAACATATATATATATTTTTTCTTTCCAGTTCAACCAAAACCTTTTTTTCCTCGCTCAGTTTTGGTTAATTCATAATCGACCTCAATAACTGAATACATTATTTTCTCTCACGGATGGGTTGGGCGTCGTAAAGTTAAGATTCCACGTCGTATCGTAAAATCACTGTTCCACGCTGTACCGCAAAATTATGGTACTATTCTACGTTGTATCGTAAAGTGACTATTCCACGCTGTACCTTAAAATTACGATACTATTCCACGCTGTATTGTAAAATTAATACGTCCATCGCTGAAAAATACAACAGATCAATACAGCCTCAGTCATCGCAGTCTATAACACCAGCTCCCACACTATGGCTCTCTCGTGTGAGGCTATTTATCTATCTATCTATCAGTCTATCTATGAATCTATCTATCTGTCCATCTATCCATCATCCATCCATTCATCTACCTGTCTTTCTATATCTTTATCTCTCTGTCTATCTATCTATCCATTCATCCATCCTCTACCTGTCTGTGTATCTATCTATCTGTCTATCTACTCACCTCCTCCCTCTGGTGGTTCCTACTTCAATTCTTCCATTGGGTCTTCGCTTAGGCAGTGACGTCACGGCCTCTCTCTCTCTGCCTCTATTATGCTGTGTGTGTGTGTGTGTGTGTGTGTGTGTGTGTGTGTGTGTGTGTGTGTGTGTGTGTGTGAGAGAGAGAGAGAGAGAGAGAGAGAGAGAGAGAGAGGGGGGGGTTAATGTTGTGTATAATTTTAATGTTCGGGAAGATGGTAGATAGATAAATTAGATAGATAAACAGATATAAACAGACACATACAGGTACATACACACGTACCGTATGCACAGTCGAGGTCATAAAGAGTCACCTATCACCTTGTACCCCGTGCCTCAGCTGGCCCCTTTATGCGCGGCAGGTCACAGTGGACTGAGAGGGGCTGGGGGGGAGGGGCTAGAGCGAGAAGGGAAGGTGGGTGGGGGGACGAGTGATGGGGCGGCGGTGAAGTGAGAGAGGGGAGGGAGGGGAGGTATAGTGGATGGAGATGGATATGTGAAGTGGTGGTCACATCATTGGTCTTCTTTCACTCAGGGCATGATGTACAGGAGCTAATATTCAGTAGACAATGCTGCGTTCCGCCTTGCATAGCGGCGTCAGATGACCAGCTTTAGAGAAGTAGTTATATCAAAGGTTGGCTCGTGAGGGAAATATACTGACATGACAAAAAGTATTAGTGCAGAGCTATCGAAACAGTGTGGGGTCAGACTGTCAACGCGTGGGACCCGGAGAATGAGAGGACACGGGCCCGCCTCCTCCAGCACACCAAGGACGAGTGGGGGCTGTTCAGACGAAACCATCAAACCATCAACAACACTGTTTCTTAGCTGCCACGAAGACTGCCAGGGGTTATTGAGGCAGGAGGCCACTGGACTACTTACTAAGGCTTTCCTGGTTGCTGTGGCTTGAACAATGCCGGCAAACATTGACACAGATATGTTTTTTGGAGTTTGGGTAGGATTTTGTTTCGTTTTCCTTCTAACCGATTATGAGAGATGTCGTTATTATATCCACCCGTGTGCACAGATATCTGATTTATTTACCTTCTTTGCATAATTATTTTAAACAGCCTTTTTATATAGGAATGCCGTAAAATAGCTGAGATGACGGTGCCTTTATGGAGGGAGTATATAGCGAGAGGATGATGATATTTACTGTGGACATAAGCCGTGTCAAAAGTTCCATATGATATTTAGTTGCAAAATTTAATTACATGTCATGCTAGAGGACGTTCCTTATATAAATATTAATGAAATCAAAGCCATCCAGATTCCACTCTGCGTCCGAAGTCAAAATATACGGATAAACACAAATATCTGGCTCCTCACTAATGTTTGATCCGTCACGTCAATATATTTCTCCCACGAGCCAGTCCTTGATATCACCACCTGTCTAAAGCTTGTTACCTGACGCCGTTATACAAGGTGTGACGCAGCTTTATCTACGGAATAGTAACGCCTTTATATGATGCCCTGAATGAAAGAAAATACAGAAATTATGTGGCCACCATTTCGCAATTCATTCTCCCTGCTCTACCTTCCCTGCCTCCCCTCCCTCACTCCACCCTCGCACCATCGCTCGTCCCCCCACCCACCTTCCCCCCTCTCTCCCTCGCCCCTTCCTCTCAGCCTCTCTTACTCCAGTGTGACTCGCCGCGCATAGAGGAGCCAGCCTGAGGCACGGGGTACAGGAGGGTAGGTGATTATTTATGGCCGCGACTCTACATACAAACCATGGGTAGACAGACAGACAGACGGACGGACGGACAGACAGACAGACAGCCACATATATATAGATAGATACATAGATAGACAGATACATAGTTAGATGTATATAAATAGACAGACTGATAATTAGATCTAACACTGATTGATGGATGGATGGATGGATGAACAGATAGACAGTTAGACAGACAGACAGATAGATGGATGGATGGATGGATGGATGGATAGATGGAGGGAATAGACGGATAAAGTGATGTATGTATGAATGGATGGATACATGGATGGAAGAAATAGATAGATAAATTGATGGACAGATGGATGGATAGATGGATGGATTGCTAAATAGACAGATAGAAAATTAGATTCATGGTTGGACTGATAGATAGGTAGACAGATAGGTAGATATAATGAGAGAGAGAGAGAGAGAGAGAGAGAGAGAGAGAGAGAGAGAGAGAGAGAGAGAGAGAGAGAGAGAGAGAGAGAGAGAGAGAGAGAAAGAGAGAGAGAGAGAGAGATTTTTCCTTTTACTCTCTCTCTCTCTCTCTCTCTCTCTCATTCATCTTTATTAGTCAGAAAATCTCTCCTGCACATTCACTGCCACTCCCTCTTTCTCTCTCACTCTCTCTCTTTTTTTCTCTCTTTCTTTTCTCTCTTAATTGCCCTATCGATCTATCTTTAGGTGTAAAAATCTCACCCCCCTCTCCTCACCTCTCTCTCTCTCTCTCTCTCTCTCTCTCTCTCTCTCTCTCACACACACACACACACAGACACACACAGACACACACACATAAACATATCAACACAGTATATATTTGTGTGTGTGTGTGTGTGTGTGTGAGAGAGAGAGACAGAGACAGAGACAGAGACAGACAGACAGACAGTTTTTCAGTCTATCTGTCTATCTATCTATCTATTGCCAGACGCCTTAATCCCATAAAAGGGTAGTCACAAAAAAATCGCCTCCACGTCGCCCTGTTCTCTGCCATCCGCCTGCCCTCCCTCCAGGTCCCCTCCTCTCTGTTTCTCCATCCCATCCCTCCATCTCATCCTTGGTCTCCCCCTCCACCTCACTCACACACACTCTCCTGGTCAGTCTCTCATTCTCCATCCCGCCATCTCATCCTCGGCCTCCCCCTCCTCCTCTACCCCTCCAACTTACATACACTCCTGGTCAGTCTCTCATTCTCCATTTCTCCACCGGTCTCCCCCTCCACCTCACTCACACACTCTCCTAGTCAGTCTCTCATTTACCATCTCTCCATCTCTTCCTCGGTCCTCCTCTTCCTCTTCCCACACCCTTCCATATTTATCATTTCTGCTGAGGAATTCCTGAAGGTCTTTCTCTAATGACCTCCCTCTCTCTCTCTCTCTCTCTCTCTCTCTCTTCCCTTCGTGTTCCTTGTGCTCCCTTCCTCTTCCTTGTTCCTCTCTCTCTCTCTCTCTCTCTCTCTCTCTCTCTCTCTCTCTCTCTCTCTCTCTCTGCCATTACCAGCGCCATAAAATTATTAATCACATAATTAACTACGTGAGAGAGGCTGGGGTGAGTGTGGGCGAAATAATAATAATAATAATAATAATAATAATAATAATAATAATAATAGTAGTAGTAGTAGTAGTAGTAGTAGTAATTGTTGCTGTTGTTGTTGTTGTTGTAGTAGTAATAGTAGTTGTAGTAGTAGTAGTTGAAGTAGTAGTAGTAGTAGTAATAATAATAATAATAATAATAATAATAATAGTAATAATAATAATAATAATAATAATAATAATAATTCTCTACAACACAAGCCGGAATTAACAAAGGGAGGTGTGCGTGGCCAGTGGGTCATCAAGGGCTGTTAATTACGGGTTACATGATGAAGTATTGGGGGCGAGGTTGTGTGTGTGTGTGTGTGTGTGTGTGTGTGTGTGTGTGTGTGTGAGAGAGAGAGAGAGAGAGAGAGAGAGAGAGAGAGAGAGAGAGAGTACATTCATTCCCACTATCACTAACAGAAAACGATATTCAAAGGACTACTACATCAAGTGAGTGGATGGTAGACGGCCACACCCATCATAAAGAATAATTTTAATAATGATAATACTAGAAATAAACAATAAACAAGACAATAAATGAGTTAATAACAATAAACGATAATCTGATAATCTACATAAAGAAATAAATATATAAAAGATAGATAAATAATAGATAGATAGATAACTGATTGATAATAGACTGACAGATAGATATAGATAGATTGATAGATAGACACAGCTTGGCAGATAGATAAGTAGATGGATAGATAGATAGACATACAGGTACAGACAGCTAAACAGATAGACAGGGAGACAGATAGATAGAGATAAATAGATATAAGTAGATAAAATACATATAATAAATGAATTAATAGATAGAAAATAATTCACTTAGTCTCTCCCTTGATCACCGTTTTTCGTTATGGTTCCTTCATCCCGTTTTCTTTGTCCCACATTTTTCCTACGCCATAAAAAACGGGTGAGGGGTAACTCAGCTATACCTCTCTCTCTCTCTCTCTCTCTCTCTCTCTCTCTCTCTCTCTCTCTCTCACTTATTTTCTCACATTATTTCTGTATTTCTTTAACTTCATATTTCTCTCTCTCTCTCTCTCTCTCTCTCTCTCTCTCTCTCTCTCTCTCTCTCTCTCTCTCTCTCTCTCTCTCTCTCTCTCTCTCTCTCTCACTTTCATATTATTTCCATGCCTTTTTAACTTCATATTTCTCTCTCTCTCTCTCTCTCTCTCTCTCTCTCTCTCTCTCTCTCTCTCAGTGATGCCATGTAAAGACTCTTTGATCCCGAAATGGTTGTTATGAGAGAAAGAAGCCTATTAGAGAGAGAGAGAGAGAGAGAGAGAGAGAGAACAGACACATAAAGACACAGACTGATAGATAGACAGATAGAATATACATCGAAAGAAATAATAGATAGATAGACACAGATAGATAAACAGATATAAACTGATAGATATAACAGATGCATAAGCAGATAGATACATAGATAGATAAACAGACAGATAGATACATAGATGGATGGATAGATAGATTGATAGAATATAAATTGGCAGATAAACAAATGCATGAACAGAGAGAGAGAGAGAGAGAGAATCAGCTCCCTCCTGTAGTCCACCGGGTTCCACATTTCGGACGACCCTGGACCCAAGATAACAACTAACAAGGGTTCAGAGACAGCATACCCCCACCTGACAAGGGTTCAGAGACAGCATACCCCCACCTGACAAGGGTTCACAGACAGCATACCCCCACCTGACAAGGGTTCACAGACAGCATACCCCCACCTGACAAGGGTTCACAGACAGCATACCCCAACCTGACAAGGGTTCACAGACAGCATACCTCCACCTGACAAGGGTTCACAGACAGCATACCCCCACCTGACAAGGGTTCACAGACAGCATACCCCCACCTGACAAGGGTTCACAGACAGCATACCCCAACCTGACAAGGGTTCACAGACAGCATACCCCAACCTGACAAGGGTTCACAGACAGCATACCCCAACCTAACAAGGGTTCACAGACAGCATACCCCAACCTGAAAATATACTGCACTGTTCCTTGATCCACTGGCCACCTGTCCACCAAATATTACTGATGTCTGATGACAAGCTTTTGATATCTCTTGTACACAGACAGACAGACAGACAGACACAGACACACAGCAGACAGACAGACAGACAGACAGACACACAGCAGACAGACAGACAGACAGACACACAGCAGACAGACAGACAGACAGACAGACAGACAGACACACACACACACACACACACACACAGCAGACAGACAAACAGAAATGAACGGACTAAAGACACACATATAAACAGACAGAAAGACAGAGGCAAACAGACAGACAGATAAACAAACTGACAGACAGACACACAAGACAGATAAACAAAAAGAAAGCCAGACACACATCAAACAAACAAACACACACAGACGGAGACAAACCGGCAGAAAAACACGCACTTGACAAACTCCGAAATAAAGTCTACGGTAATGGCGCGACTAATTTCACACTCCAGAACTCGACAAACTCCGAAATAAAGTCTACGGTAATGGCGCGACTCATTTCACATTCAAGCACTCGCCTTGTTAAAATCCCTGACCTTGTATTTCACCTTTTAAACTTGTAGACTTTACCTCCACAATGACATCGCTTCCTTTCTAGACCCGTGCCCACATATCCTAAAAGTTTCATAAAATTTCATTCAGCCGTTTTTCCGTAATGTTGCTAAAAAAACTAAGAAACAAAGAAACATGAACAAACTCGGTCAAAAACAACACCCCGCCGGACTCCACCCCGGGCGAGGTAACAAAAACAACAAAAATCTCTCTCCACCCCGTCCCGCCCACTCCTGTCCACCAACCTGTCTCTTAAATGCAATCTGACTATTTTCCTTTTCTCTGACGTAACTGGCTGCTTGTTAGAGAGAGAGAGAGAGAGAGAGAGAGAGAGAGAGAGAGAGAGAGAGAGAGAGAGAGAATGTTCACACCATTGTAATAATAATAACAGTAATAACAGCAACAACAATAATACTAATACTAATAATAACAACAATACTACTACTACTGCTACGAATGATACTACTACTACTACTACTACTACTACTACTACTACTAATAATAATAATAATAATAACAAAAACTACTATTACCACCACAATACTACTACTACTACTAGTACTACTACTACTACTACGAATGATACTACTACTACTACTACTACTACTACTACTAATAATAATAATAATAATAATAATAATAATAACAAACTACTATTACCACCACCATCACCATTACTACTACTACTATTGCTACTACTACTACTACTACTACTGGTACTACTACAACTACTACTGCTACTACTACTATTATTACTACTACTACTACTACTAATAATAATAATAATAATCTATCTATCTCTATTGCCAGACGCCACAATCCCGCAAGGGGTGGCCATTTGACCTTGAGTTATTTGTTTTACGAGAAGGGGCACTAACCCTTCACCAACTCACTTGTTGACATGTAGGGAGCATGCATGGTTCGGTTATATGGTTACCACCCAGCGTTGTAAATGGTTTCTTGGCTTACAGGAAACCATTTGGCTTGTCACTCAATGTAAAGCCACCTGTAAAGGAAAGAAAAGCAATAAGAAGTGACAGGAAAGATGGGAGAAATAGGAAGAGAGGAGGGCAGGCACAGAAAAAGAATGATAAAGGCTAAGGAAGAAGTAGGCAGCACTACACCAAGTGAGTGGATGATGGAAATAGGAAAAGAGGAGGGCAGGCACAGGAAAAGAATGATAAAGGCTACGGAAGAAGTAGGCAGCACTACATCAAGTGAGTGGATGATAGTCGCCACCACCTACCACAATAATAATAATAATAATAATAATAATAATAACAAACTCACATGGGTCCACGTGTATTCATATCCATCGGGGTTCATCACAGTCAAGATATACACGTCATAGTTGTCTAAAATCCAGGTAATATTGCTGCCCTCCCAGTAACTCTCCGTGAGCATGTCCAGCCCCCAGAGGCATACGGCGTGGCTAATCCATCTACAGAGAGAGAGAGAGAGAGAGAGAGAGAGAGAGAGAGAGTGTGTGTGGTGGTGGTGGTGGTGTGGGGTAGTAGGGTGGGTGGATGTGTGGATGTGTGTGTGTGTGTGTGTGTGTGTGTGTGTGTGTGTGTGTGTGTGTGTGTGTGTGTGTGTGTGTGAGAGAGAGAGAGAGAGAGAGAGAGAGAGAGAGAGGGAGAGATCCACCTGCAGCCTCACTGATAAATATACTTCAGGGAAATTTTACAAGAAAGGCGGAAATTAGTACAAATAAAGGATACTAGAGATAAGAAAAAGCCACTCACTCCCTAGCATGGATCCCACAGTCGATCCACACAGCCGGCCTCTCCACCCCGTCCCCCCACGTCAGCTCCACCACCCAAAGCGGACGACCCTCATAGGTAAGACCCGCTGACTCCGCAAACACCCAGGGATAAGTCAGTGCCAGGCCGAGTAGGTAGGTTTCAATCTGGAAATAATAATAATAATAATAATAATAATAATAACAATAATAATAATAATAACAATAACTAGAATGGCACTCAGTGGAGCACGTACCTCCGCCATCAACATCCATGCAATATTCACTGAAAAATTTTACGAAAATGTCGAAAAACGCCCAATCTCGCAGTGTTAAAGAAAGTGAAAAAAAAAAAACAATCCTGGATCCGCACCTTTATCCGGATCGGCACCAAAATGTAATGGAGTCTATTCTGGGCCAAGGCACATTCTTCTACCAAGTTTCGTGGAAATCCGTCCAGTAGTTTTTGTGTAATCTTGCTCACAAACCAACCAACCAACTGACAAACAATCGGACAGGGGTGAAAACATAACCTCCTTGGCAGAGGTAATAATAATAATAATAATAATAATAATAATAATAATAATGATGATGATGATGATGATGATGATGATGATGATGATGGAGGTCTATCTATCTGTCTCTGTTTATCCGTCTGATGTTACTGTAACTCTCTCTCTCTCTCTCTCTCTCTCTCTCTCTCTCTCTCTCTCTCTCTCATATCATAACCACAACAACACCCACCACCACCACAACCACCACACCCACTACCACCACCACCACAACCACCACCACCACCACACCCACTACCACCACCACACCCACCACCACACCCACTACCACCACCACACCCACCACCACAACCACCACAACTCACCTCTGCAAGGGAGTGGTAGACATCCAGTGTATATAACCACAACAACACGCACCACCACCACCACCACAACCACCACCACCACAACCACCACAATCACCACAACCACCACCACCACCACCACCACAACCACCACAACCACCACCACCACAACCACCACCACAACAACACGCACCACCACCACCACCACCACCACCACCACCACCACCACAACCACCACCACCACAACCACCACCACAACCACCACAACAACACCCACCACCACCACCACCACCACCACCACCACCACAACCACCACAACTCACCTCTGCAAGGGTGTGGTAGACGTCCAGTGTATATAACCACAACAACACGCACCACCACCACCACCACCACACCACCACAACTACCACAACTCACCTCTGCAAGGGAGTGGTAGACATCCAGTGTATATAACCACAACACGCACCACCACCACCACAACCACCACCACACCACCACCACCATCACAACTCACCTCTGCAAGGGAGTGGTAGACATCCAGTGTATATAACCACAACACGCACCACCACCACCACCACCACAACCACCACAACTAACCTCTGCAAGGGAGTGGTAGACGTCCAAGGTAATTCTTCCTGCCTTATATTTCTCCTTCTTGCTTAGAGATTCCTTTTCTTTGTCGATGTGGCTGAAAAACACGAAATGGCAGGTGAATATAGGGGAGGGGAGGGGAGGGGAGGGGAGAGAAGGGAGGAAAGGACGGGAAAGGGAAAGGAAGGGGAGGGGAGGGAAGGGAAAGGGAAAGGGGAAAGTAGTTCTCTGACATCCATCCACCCATACCCTCCACACATCCACACACTACATCCACATCCATCCACACTGGCTCAAGCCCTTCACCCTTCATCTATCTATCTATTTATCTATCTGCCAGAGTGGATGACCATATCATTAAGTAGTCACCTTACTATTTCATTACCATTTATTTTAGTATACTATCTCATTACTAATCCAGCACGTTATTTATACAATTCACGTTAGCATAAAAATCACATATACAGAATAATACATTGCAAATATTCTGGGTAAATAACTATGAAGGCGCGCTAGAAAAATGATTACTTACAGGTGAACAGAGAAGGTAAAATGGAGTCTTAATCACCAACAGGTAAAAACCGGAAGCAGCTCACGAACACCTTTTCCTTACCGATTTATTTCAGCTTTCGCTCCGTTTTCATATTCCATGGTGCTATTCAGGTAAACTAGAATGATATTGAAGATATAAGAAGGGTAAAAAGAGGATGTTAATTGGTTGTTAGGGGAATTAATCACTAAGGAAAAGGTGTTAGGGATATCATTTTTTAACTCATTCCCTCAGCTATGAATAATTTGTATATTGAGTTAGCTTTAATTGTCTCGCTTACTTGCACACTCAGTATCTTTCTCTCTCGCTCACTCTCTCTCTCTCTCATTCACTTACCTACTGTCACTTACTCTCTCACTCATTCTCTCTCTCTCTCTCTCTCTCTCTCTCTCTCTCTTACCTCTGAATATCCCGCATCAACACAGTATAATCCACTCCTTGCTGGTTGAGTGTGTGGGTGAGGGTGTGGGTGTGTGTGGGTGGGACTCTGACATCCACCCACCCATCTCCTCCACCCCACACATCCATCTCTGTCCCGAGAGACGCGAGTTCGATTCCTTCCCCCTGGATTCGCCAAAGCTGGTGTCTGTTGAGGGAAGGGTAAAGGATTGAGTACAGGATAAGGGAAGTATTAAAGAAGAAGACCAATTGTAACCACAACCACCACAACTACCACATTTACCACAACTACCACAATTACCACAACTACCACAAATACCTCTGCTACCACAATTACCACAACTACCACTACCACCACAATTACCAATCACCACAACTACACTTACAACTACTACCACATTTACTACAATTACCACAACTACCACATTTACCACAACTACCACAATTACCAGTCACCACAGCTATCACAGCTACCACCACTACCACTGCTACCACACCTATGACTACTACAACTACCAATCACCACACTTACCACAATCACCACACCTACCACCACAATACTACCACAACTACCACCACCACCACAACTACCACCATCGCAACTATGACTATCACCACAAACAACTATCACCACATCTACCACAAAAAACAAAACTACCACTGCTACCACAACTACTGTACCACAACTACCACCACCACAACTACCACAATCACCACACCTATCACAACTACCACAACCACCACACCTACCTCAACTACCACAATTGCCACAGCTACCACAACGATCACATTTACTACAACCACCACACCTACCACAATTACCAGTCACCACAACTACCACACCTATGACCACTACCACAGCTACCACAACTACCCCAACTATCACAACTACAACTACCACTACCACACTTACTACTACCACATTTACCACAACTACCACATTTACCACAATTACCACAGCTACAACCACCACAGCTATTAATATCACCACAATCACAACTATCACTACCATAACCACCACAACTACCACAATTACAACCACCACCACAGCACACCCAATACCTTCAGATCTTATAAACTCTCATACACGAAATTTTTCTTCTCTCTCTCCAAAAATTTTCTCTCAAAAAAACAACAAAAAAATCCAACTTAAAGACAGCAATTTGTTTCATTTTTTCTCATGTTTTCCTGCCGTCTCAAATTTGTTAACTTCAAAGTGCGACTGATTAGGGAATTTTGGCTGTGTGTGTGTGTGTGTGTGTGTGTGTGTGTGTGTGTGTGTGTGTGTGTGTGTGTGTGTGTGTGTGTGTGTGTGTGTGTGTGTGTGACAGAGAGAGAGAGAGAGAGAGAGAGAGAGAGAGAGAGAGAGAGAGAGAGAGAGAGAGAGAGAGAGTGTGTGTGTGTGTGTGTGTGTGTGTGTGTGTGTGTGTGTGTGTGTGTGTGTGTGACAGAGAGAGAGAGAGAGAGAGAGAGAGAGAGAGACTGTGTGTGTGTGTGTGTGTGTGTGTGTGTGTGACAGAGAGAGAGAGAGAGAGAGAGAGAGAGAGAGAGAGTTACATAGATACAGACACTCGTCACTGGAGAGGGGCGCCTTCACGTGGTGGCACTGATATAACAGGGAGGTGGAGCTGCCTGGTTATACACACGTCCCTCAACTCCCTCCCTATCCCCAGAAAGGATGATGGTGGACTGCAGGAGGAGGGCAACTTCAGCCTGCAGTCCACTGGGATCACATTTCAGGACCACCACTACTGCTACTACAACAACTACTACTACTACTATTACAACTACTACTAGCACAACTACTACCATTACTACTACTTCTACCATAACTACTACCATTACTACTAAGACAACTACCACCATTACTACTACTATTACTACAACTACAACTACTCTATTTTTTAACGCATCCGATCCTCGGTATAGGTTCCATAGTTCGTTAACTAGTCCCCTACATAATTTACACCCACACATGTCACCACTTGGGCGCTAAGACCCACCGTCCATACTGAATACAGGCTGGAGCTGCCTCATGCAGGGCAGGTGTATTGCATATATATATCTACATCCTACATACAGCACTTCTTCGTGACTAGCATCTCCTGTGTTGACCTACTGCTACAATTCAGCATTCAAGATGGAGAGATGGCAGTTTTAGGCCAGGTTAGAGTGAAAAGAGTGTAGAAGAGTGTATGTGGGTGACATGGAGGGGGAGAGGGGGAGGAGGAGACCGAGGAGGAGATGGAGGGGTGTATATTAATGAAAGGGGGGGGGGAGTTGAAGGGAGGGCAGTCAGACTGAGAAGGACAGGGTGAAGTGGAGGCGATTTGGGTTATGACCTGAAGTACTGAGTGTGGCTGCAGATAGACAGATAGATAGATAGATACAGATGGATGGATGGATGAACTAACAGACAGACAGACAGACAGAAAGATGCAAACAGACAGAGATAGACACAGAGAAAGACAGATAAACACAGAGATATACAGACAGAGACAGACAGACAAACACAAACACACACACACACACACACACACACACACACACACACACACACACACACACACACGACACAAAGCTGCAAGGATATCAAATGACAAATTTTTTCATTCAACTGTACAAACACACCTGCATCTCACCTGAAGCCTGACTTTCTTTGTTGTTGTTGTTGTTTTCTTACTTTTTCCTGCCGCCTCCCTATTGTTAACTTCAAAGAGCGATGGATTACGCATTTTTTTTGGACATGTACTCTACGTGTGTGTGTGTGTGTGTGTGTGTGTGTGTGTGTGTGTGTGTGTGTGTGTGTCCTTGTCTGCCTGTTTTTACCTTGGTACTCTCTCTCTCTCTCTCTCTCTCTCTCTCTCATTTAAATGCCTCCTCCTATTACCAGATCTCTCTCTCTCTCACATTCCTCCTCTCTTCCTCTCTCTCTTTTATTGCTCTCCTTTCTTCCTTCCTTCTCTCCCTCTCTGATTTCCTTCGTCTCTCTCTCTCTCTCTCTCTCATTCCTTTCATCCCTCTCTCCCTCTCTCTCTAATTGCTCTTCCTCGTCCTCCTCCTCCTCACGTTAGCGAAATCCATCCTTCACCTCTTTCTCCCCCCCTCTCTGGGCTCCTGTCTCTCTGTATCTATCTATCTATCTATCTATCTGGTAAGAGGAGAAAGACAAATTACGTTTTTTAGTACCTGGATGCAGTGATAAAAAGGAAAGTTACATTTTGCAAAAGTAGAGTGGCATAGGGAAGGAGAGTGGCAGGTGCTATGAAGGCCTTGATAAGAAGCAGAGGATTGAGTATGGCGACTGCGAGAATCCTCTGGGAAGGACTTTTGATGCCTGCTCTAATATATGGACGTGAGACTACGGTGTGGCGTGAAAATGGATAATCACGAGGAAAAGCAGTGATGTGGAGATGGGAGTGTTGTGGAGTGTGTGTGTGTGGAGAGTGGATGGGAGAAGGAACAGTGTGACTTGTGGAAGATGTGGAGTAAGGAAGCCAGTGGAGAGCAGAGTGGAAGGGTGTGCTGAGATGGTATGGGCATGTGGAGTGAATCGATTAGGATAGAGTTGTGAAAGGGGTTTATCTGAGCGAATTTGAAGAGGGATGTGGTAAGGCCCGAAGAAAGTGGACAAATATCGTAAAAGATTGTGAGCAAAAGACGAGCTAAAGAGGCAGGGGAGCTGACAGGGATCGAGCAGCGTGGATGAATTTTGTGAGTCGTGTGTGACAAGGATAGGGCCCTCATTTTTAACTTGACATTTGTATATTGAGTCTGATAGGTAATTATGAAGGTACGTATGGACAGGTGTATTTATAAGGTAGGGCCAGGATTCCAGGGGCTTGAATGGTGAATGAATGAGTGCGTGGCCCATCTGACTGAGCATGATGTTGATTAGCTCTCCCATTATCATTTATTCATTTATTTAATTTTACTTTTTTACCTCATCCTATTTGGAGATGATGATGATGATGATCTCTTTTTTCATCCATGTCTCTTCCTTCTATTCTCTCTCTCTCTCTCTCTCTCTCTCTCTCTCACACACACACACACACACACACTAAGCCCCCACTAACAAGCACTGGGACATTCACAGACGACTCAACTACCTAAGCACCTCGTTACAACCCTCTCCTCCTCTCTCTCTCTCTCTCTCTCTCTCCAGCTTCCAACTTCCTCTTTTTGGTGTCTATAAAAGTCTCTATCTCCGTCTATCTGCCTGTCTGTCTATCTGTACCTCTATCTATTTATCAGTCTATCTGCTTTGTCCTCTCTCTCTCTCTCTCTCTCTCTCTCTCTCTCTCTCTCTCTCTCTCTCTCTCATCCTTATTACATTCCCTTATTCCATTGCAATCCATCTATCCTTCAATTCACACTAATCCACATTCAATTTATCCTCCTTCCGACACATCCACCAATATACTCTCTAATCCCCATACAATCATTACTCTACTGCCTAATCCCTAATCTTACCCATGATACGTTGTAGGAGAGGCGGCAGATGATCCCACTGCAATTAAGTGGAGCAGCAGCATCGACGTACACACCCACTCCATGTCTGCGGGTGACTGAGGGGGCGGGCTAGTCAGTCACGTATATATATATATAGTGTCTTAGGAAGAGTTGTCCATTTTTATTTATCATTATTATTATTATTATTTTTAAGATTGAGAAAGGCGTGCATCAGGGAGATACAATTTCACCTAAATTATTTACAGCATGTCTTGAAAGTACTGGATGGAGGGAAGGATAGACAGATATAGACGGATAGAAACAGACTGATACGGACAGAGAGCGAGCCAGACAGAGACAGTTGGACAGATGAATGAGAACAAAAGAGTAAACACAGATGGAGAAAACTTAAACCATTTGTGATTTACAGATGACACTGTCCTAATCTCAGAAACAGCAGAGACATTGCAAGAAATAATGAGTTAAAAAGACAAAGGCGTTAACGTAAAGATAAACCGAGGTATAACTAAAGTAATATTTAATCCACAAACACCAAAGAGCGTCATCAGAATAAGCCAAGAAATTTTTGATGAAGTCGAGGAGTACAATCACTTTTGGCAAACACTAAAATTAACGAAAGACCATGACAGCGAAATAAAAAGACGCATTACAATTGGATGGAAAGCTTTCGGTAAACATAGAGACATTATGAAAAGCAGCTTGGCAGTTTGTATGAAACGAAAAGTATAAAACGAGCATACAGCCTAATTCCAGCTATGACGTACGGTTGTGAGACCTGGAAACTGACAAAATCAATGGAAAATCAACTAATTCGTTCTCAGAGAGCAATGGAAAGGTCAATGTTGGGAATGTCTTTAAGAAACAGGAAAAGATTAACTTGGGTGAGAGAGCAGACTAAAGTCAAAGATATTATAGAAGTTATAAAAGAACAGAAATGAAGGCGGGCAGGCCATATATCAAGAATAAGGATAACCGATGGAACAAGAGGCTGACTGACTGGACCCCAACAGATTGTAAGCCTAGCAGAAATATACCAGACAGGAGGTGGAGGGAAAAGACTTGCAATGACTGATGATGAAGCTGATGATGATAATGATGATGGTAATAGTGATAATGATGGTAATAGTGATAATTATGGTAATAGTGATAATAATAATAATGATGGATGATAATGATGATGGTAATAGTGATAATGATGATGATAATGATAACGATAATGATGATGGTAATAGTGATAATGATGATAATGATGATGGTAATAATGATAATAATAATAATGATAATGATGATGATAGTGATAATAATAGTGATACTGAAAATAATAATAATAATAATAATAATAATAATAATAGATAATAAATTGCCAAATATCACAAAGGCCGCGAAATTCAAACGAAAAGCGTGTTAAAAAGTCGCTAAATCAAAACTAGAAAGGCTAAGTTGCTTTCTGTCAGACGCTTGGGGATTCTAAGTCTAAAAAGGAACAGGAAGGACTTAAGACGAACCCAAACGACGCCATTTTTAAGAATTTGAGTGGGTATTCATAAAAAATCTTAAGGTATTAATATTCCTGACTTTAGAATCTTTGTGAATAGGACTCAAATTACTGGGAAACGTGGTAAAAAGAAAGATGGGGGTAACCGGTGACTCTCCTGGTAACTGGTGACTCTCCTGGTAACCGGTGACTCTCCTGGTAACTGGTGACTCTCCTGGTAACCGATGACTCTCCTGGTAACTGGTGACTCTCTTGGTAACCGGTGACTCTCCTAGTAATCAGTGACTCTCCTAGTAACCGGTGACTCTCCTGGTAACCGGTGACTCTCCTAGTAACCGGTGACTCTTCCTGGTAACTGGTGACTCTCTTGGTAACTGGTGACTCTCCTGGTAACTGGTGACTCTCCTGGTAACTGGTGACTCTCCTAGTAATCAGTGACTCTCCTAGTAACCGGTGACTCCTGGTAACCGGTGACTCTCCTGGTTAGAGAGAGAGAGAGAGAGAGAGAACATGCCTCAAGTTTTAGTACCGTATAATCCCGTTTTCTTTAGTTTCAAAAAAATGGCTCCGCAGCACATGTCCCTGACCGACTTATTCTCACAGATTTCACGCTTATTATCCTCTCTTGTGTTAGCCATGGAAAGTTTGTTGATAAATGAGGTATAAAAAAACGTACAGGAGGGGACAGTAAAGTTATACAGGGAGAATGAGTCGCCAAAGAGGAGGAGCTAAGATAAAACTCGAAGGTGTCGAGTCCCACGCCAGTCATAGAGAGTTGCAATATTGAACATGCGATACCTTTACGTCAGAACTGGGTGACAATGACTATAATAATAATAATAATAATAACAATAACTGCCACTACTACTACTACTACTGCTATTACAACATACCACTGCTACTGCTACTGGTACTACTACTGCTACTACTTGTGCTGCCGCTACTACTACTACTACTACTACTACTACTACTACTATCTTATCACCGACACAGACAGCATCAGCAATGAAGAAGATGCCATTAAGATCCAAGACTCAGAATAATTTGCTTAAGAAAGGGTGTTAGGAAACCAGATATTAAAAAAATAAATATATCCCAATTTTTGTTGGTGAAATGTCCCTAGAGAGAGACGCCTTCACGTGGTGGCACTGATATAACACGGCGGTGGAGCTGCCTGGTTATACACACGTCCTTCAACTCGCTCCTTATCCCCCGAAAGGACGATGGTGGACTGCAGGAGGAGGGCAACTTCAGACCATGGCTGGAGAAGTGGGCTATAGGAGCCTCAGAGAGAGAGAGAGAGAGAGAGAGAGAGAGAGAGAGAGAGAGAGAGAGATGGGAATTCCACAGAAACAAACCCATCTGTGACAATTAAAATTCTCTCTCTCTCTCTCTCTCTCTCTCTCTCTCTCCGTTGACGTCACGCTTTCACACGCCCTAAAACTCCCCACACAACACCGCTCTGAACATAGTAATTTCTCTCGCTCACATTTCTGGTTATTGCCTTGTCTCATTACATATTCCAAACATTTTTATATACTAGTTTTATATTCTAATTCCTGGGAGTATATTTGGCTTCATACAACTGCCGCAGAATAATCTTTTTGAAAGCGGCGGTTTGAAAAATGCTTTTGTTTACATTTTTCCCGCGATTTTCCAAAACAACCGACAAACCGCCGAAGTGAGATTATTAATTCCGCTTCGTGTTTTCTCGCATATTTTTGAATTCTTCTCGGATTCCTTCGCTTTCTGGATCAACTTGTGGATTAATCTGAGGAGTGGATGGTTTTAAAAGATGAATTTTAAGGAAAAGGAGAGATTTTCGTGGAAGGCTGACATAAGAGACTCCGACCCACATCATTTCGGCACAACACATCTTGAATTTAATTAGAGCTTCTGTTGTCTCCAGGAAAAACTCCCTCTCCACCTCTCTCTCTCTCTCTCTCTCTCTCTCTCTCTCTATGGAAGAAGGGTAACATTGGCCTGCAGTTGACTGGGTTCACGCTTACCTGAGCCTGGGGTTACTACTACTATTACTACTACTACTACTACCACTACTACTATTTTTCTACTAGTAGCAACAATAACAGGAAATTCAGAGTGATCAGTTTTCCCTAAATTCCACCCTCTGAAATGTGTGTGTGTGTGTGTGTGTGTGTGTGTGTGTGTGTGTGTGTGTGTGTGTGTGATGCAGACATGTATAAGTAGCCTATCTGTGTACATGTGTTTATGTGCCTGTGTCCAAATAACCTATGTATGTATTTATGTATGAAGGTATGTATGTATGTATGTATTAATGTGTGTATGTATGTATGTATGTATGGATGAACCATTTAGGAGTTCATTTAGAGAGAGAGAGAGAGAGAGAGAGAGAGAGAGAGAGAGAGAGAGAGAGAGAGAGAGAGAGAGAGAGAGAGAGAACGCACCTAACCAAGCAAGAAATGACTGGACGAGGTTCTCTCAGTATATCTATCTGTGTATCTATCTGCCTGTCTATCTATCTGTCTGCCTGTCTGTCTACTTAACTACTTGTCTATCTATCTACCTGTTTACGCATCCATGTATCTATCTGTAAGTCTTTATCGATCCATCCATCTATCTATATTTGTCTATGTATCTATCCATCTATCTATATCTATCAATGCACTCATCTATCTGTCCTTCTACACATCTATATCTATCTATCTATCTATCCATATTCTTTTACACCTGGCCACACACACACACACACACACACACACACACACACACACACACACACATTTTTGAGTGTGCTTGTTGCTGTCATCCACATTTCTCTCTGCCTTCTCATCTGCATATTTTAGAGGGTGACTTTGGTGCATCCTGACTACAATGTATGTCCTATTACCACTACCAGGAGAGAAGTAGTAGTAGTAGTAGTAGTAGTAGTAGTAGTGGTGGTGGTGGTGGTGGTAGCTATTATTATTATTATTATTATTATCATTATTTTTGCTGATCTCTACCTATTACCATACGTGGAGATCTATGTATCTGTCATTGTTATTATTATTATTATTACTGATCTTCACCATACATGAAGATCTTTGTCTCTGCCATTATTATTTTTATCGTTATTATTATTATTATTATAATTGTAATGCTAGGTGGAAAAGGGCCGACTCCTCGGTCTTAGAACACCTAACGTGAAACGGGGTCCTCTTTCGAGACCGAGGTTTAGTGCAATAAAGAGAGGTAGGACACAAAAACTCCAGGCAATAACCTTTACACGTATATTACCACAGTCAGACACAGGACAAAACAGCAGATATTACAACACAGTATATGGTAGAGAAATAAAACCATAACTAGGATATTAGTATCTCGCAGGATACTGGCTTAATAGATACTGACGCCAACGCAGTAATTCTAGTGCACAGGTGTACAGGGAATACAGGATTGCGGTGCGTGTGGGAGCGCGGGGAGGTGAGCTCGCACGGGGGGAGGGGAGGGGGGCGAGGGGAGTGACTCGCGGCGGGTCAGGACAGAGTTATAGTAATATTGGGAGGAAAGTATTATTAATTCAAACTTAGTGTTTTCTGATAGCAAAGGAGTTTTGATATTTCATTCTTTTCCTCGTCCAGGTTCTTACGTTCACACTAACTGCTGGGAGGAGATTCTTAAAGAGAGGGTGAAGGACACTGGGAATTCGCTGCGTTTACGGTAATACAAGCGGGAGAATATTATTAACACTTTTCTCTACTGTTTCCTGCAACAAAGGACATTGGTGTATTTTACTATAGAGGATTTTTCGGGGTAGTAGTCTTACTGGTTTTCTGCAAGGGCGTCACTCGTGAGTCTGATTCACCAGGACTTAGTTTCTGCACTCGTCCTTATTCATCCGCCCGTGATTTCACTCGCCCTGATATTCAACATACATTAAGTCACTGTATCACTGTTACACTAATTCTGGGGCAACGCCACACTTAGCATGTCACTTAACAAATTCTGGGGCAACACCACACTTAACATAATTCACTCATATAGTGGGGGCGGCGGGGAGACACGCCGGCGACAACTCTGCCGGAATAGGGGCACCGCCAAGGGAAGGCATGCCGAGAGGGCACGGGACGACTCGCAGGGGCGTCCTCTCTCGTCCAGGGCTGCAGGTGGCGAAGGGGCCCGTAGTCTTCGGGCTGGGTTCAGGAGTGTGGCCCTCAGGACTGGGGCCAAACAGGTCCAGGAATCTCTGGCTCAGGTCTCGGCCGGAGGTGGAGGTCTTACGCCGTCTTGGGGGCGTGGAGAGATCACGCCCGGGCGTCCTGGGGATGGCCTGGAGTGACTGAGGGCTGCGACCCCCAGAGTCAAGGGGTGCCGTCAGGGAAGGGCAGTGGCACCGACCTGAACTAGGGTCCGTCAGGTGGGTCTTCTCCAGGGCCAGGTGTAGGAAGCAGAGGCCAGGGGAAGCTGTAGGGCCTCACTGGGGTCCTTCGATGCTGGAGGTCCGGGCTCTCGTCTCATGCTGGGGCGATGACACTGCCGACACCTCTTTCTGGCCGTGGGGCCCAGCTATCAGCCGTGGCTGCCCAAGGGAGCAACTATGAGGCGCCAAGGCCTGGCTACTGGCCGTGGCCTGAGTGGGGGAATCAGCGCGCTTCTGGACACCTTCGGAGCGGCTACCGGCCGTCTGACGAAGGTGGGAGCGGCCACGGGCCGTCTCCTGCAGGAGGGAGGGGGAGCGGCTACAGGCCGACTCGGGGGGGCACCTTCGGAGCGGCTATCGGCCGTCTGGCGAAGGCGGGAGCGACTACAGGCGGTCTCCTTCTGCTTACAGGCCGACTCGGGGGCAACACCTTCGGAGCGGCTACCTGCCGTCTGACGAAGGCGGGAGTGGCCACAGGCGTCTCCTTCTGCCGGAGGGAGGAGCGGCTACAGGCCGACTCGGGGGCAGGACCTTTGGAGTGGCTACCGGCCATCTGACGAAGACGGGAGCGGCCACAGGCAGTCTCCTCCTGCCAGAGGGAGGAGTGGCTACAGGCCGACTCCTGCAGGAGGGGGTGTAGGGCGGCTACAGGCCGTCCCTGGAAGAACACCGTCTGACAAAGGTGGGAGCGGCTACCGGCCGTCTCCTGATCACCCTCAGGTTGGTGAGACACCGATTCCCTTACGAGGGGCGGGCGGCTACCGGCTGTCCCAAAGAGGAAGACACCTTCGGAGAGGCTACAGGCGCACTCCTGTTGAAGGCAGGAGCGGCTACAGGCACACTCCTGAGGGGCGCTGTTTGGAGCTGCATAGGCAGCTCCATCCCGATCTGATCTGGCGGTCCCACTCCCCGAAGGTAGTGTCATCTTCCTGATAGGGCGACGGTGCGGCGGCAGGGTGCTATAGGGGCCCACAGCCCGAGCTGACTTACGCCGTTGTTGCACGGCATCCCGTGGTTCGGCTGCGGCTACTCCGTGGGGTCCGGGTGGGGGTGTCGGTGATTTTCAGGGGGCACGATGCTGTACATCACGCATTTCAATTATTATTATTATTATTCTGTCACTTTTCGTCTCCTATTTTCACCATACTTATTGTGGATGTACAGCGCCCTGACCTCATTACACTGACCCTGTTTCGGTGACCTTGACCTACTATTCAAGGTCACAGGTCTAAAAATGTCCAAAGATCATGAATTTCCCACCTCAATTTACCCCAAAACAATACCTATAAATACACGAATATGGACGAATGTGAAGGCGATTGATGCGTCACCTTAGGATATTCGGGACCCGCCACATTGCAACACTTTTCTATTGGTCTTGCATACAGGACAGACCAACACCTGAATGAGGCACTTGTTGGTCCTACAGGTGTTGTGTGGTCGTGCAGCAGGTGTGTATAGTTGGTGTGGTCGTGCAGCAGGTGTGTACAGTTGGTGTGGTCGTGCAGCAGGTGTGTATAGTTTGTGTGGTCGTGCAGCAGGTGTGTATAGTTGGTGTGGTCGTGCAGCAGGTGTGTATAGTTGGTATGGTCGTACACCAGGTGTGTACAGTTGGTGTGGTCGTGCACCAGGTGTGTACAGTTGGTGTGGTCGTGCACCAGGTGTGTATAGTTGGTGTGGTCGTGCACCAGGTGTGTATAGTTGGTGTGGTCGTGCACCAGGTGTGTATAGTTGATGTGGTCGTGCACCAGGCGTGTATAGTTGGTGTGGTCGTGCACCAGGCGTGTATAGTTGGTGTGGTCGTGCACCAGGCGTGTATAGATGGTGTGGTCGTGCACCAGGCGTGTATAGTTTGTGTGGTCGTGCACCAGGCGTGTATAGTTTGTGTGGTCGTGCAGCAGGTGTGTATAGTTGGTGTGGTCGTGCACCAGGTGTGTATAGTTTGTGGTGCAGGTGGACCAACGGGTTTGGAGTTTGTACAAAAAACGTAACTTGTGCCAGACAACAGTGTTAGCAGAGGTGCACAGCAGGGACTGGCTATGGTAGCTACAGTCTTATAGGTATTATTATTATTACTATTACTATTATTATTATTATTATTATGAAATTTTGAAGCACTGAGTCGAAGTTCTAATGCACCTGGATTTCTGTTCTGTATTTTCTGTTTCCTGTATTTCTATTTTCCTCTCTTTATTTCTTCTTTATCTTGCCTTCTCTGTTTCTCACTCTTTCCATCTCCTTCCCTAGTTCTTTTATTTGCCTCCATCTTCCTCTCATTTCTATTCTCTCTTTCTCTGCCTCTTCGCCTATCTGTCCTTCCCCCCCCCTCTCTCTCTCTCAAAGCTAAACGGGTCATAGGAGCCCGGGGGATCCCATACAGGTGAGACCTCTTAATTAGGCAAAGCAGGTAATCAGCACACCTGTACAGAGATTCAATTCCTATACATAATCTATTTTGAGGTTAATTACTTTGATGTTATAAGTGTGATGATGTTAGATGATAGTGATGGGTTAGTTTTTTTTTTTTTTTTTTGGGGATATTCGTCCCAGTTGAACTGGGACACGGGCAAACAAAGAGCCCGTCACAGTTGCACATATAGTGCTCATTCCGAAATTAACGTGGTGGAGGGTAGTCCCTCACCATGTTAAGTAAAACATTAAAAGGTACCCTGGCAACAATGCCAGCAGCATCCCTAAATTCATCACCCGATCGGGCATGGCGACCATCGGGGCAAGACCTTAGCAGAGATGTAGCGGGGCAGTGAAGGAGGTAATGTACGAGAGGCACATCGGACCTGGCCAAGCAATGAGGACACGGATCAGGCTCTGTACCAGCGATCTGTTTGAAGCAGGGGAACCCCAGGCGCAATCTCCGTATTCTCACTACTAAATAATTAGGCAGGCCCTTAGGAGGCAGGAGGGGAGAGTATGATGTAGCAGTGGCATACCAGTCTGCAGAGCTAGAGCCCCCCGAGATGCAGAGTTGGTGTTCCTCCCGGGACAGCCTGCCTATGGTTGCCTTTAGTGCTCCAAGAATGTATGAGGGGCTGGGGCGGAGGGGGAATGTTATCTCTGGATGAGTGCAGGCAGCGCGTGCCGCGTCATCAGCTCTTTCATTGCCAGTAATCCCGACATGACCTGGGAGCCAGTGAAGTATGATAGTGGCTCCCCTTTGGACAAGAAGAGTTGCAACCGTGTAAATTGCTGTTAGGAGGAACACATTATCATGGAGGGAGAAAGAGCGTAGCCGTTGAAGGGAGGAAAGACAGTCCGTATGGATAATGACACGTCTATAATGGTGGTGATGAGCATGGCGCAATGCACCCAAAATGGCTGCAAGCTCTGTTTGGAAGGCAGACACTCCTGGGGAGAGGCGCCATGATTCAACCAAATTCCCCACGACAAAAGCAGATCCAGCAGAGCCATCAGGAGAAACAGAGCCGTCAGTAAAGTAGGTGGCCGAACCTGGGGAGTCTAAAGCAGCCACCCGACTAAGACCATCCTGACGAATCATGGCGGGAATAGAAGAGCGAGGTTTGGCCTCTGATGGACTGATGATATGGAAAGGGAGTGGAGTCCAAGGTGGTGGATCTTCAAAGCCAGGGAAAGGAGAATCAGGGTCTTGGCACAAGCTTGGAGCAGCTCCCAAATTGTGAATGGTGGCAGCTGTGGTTTGGGCCCAGTCACGTTGAGGGAGCGCCTCAGGTGGATGGCCCAAAAGTCGTTTGAGCAGGGTTGAGACAGGTAGATCAGGCCGGCGCTGCACCAGCTGGAGTGTGATTGTTGCTGCGCGTAGCGCAATGCGGTGCATCAGTGATGACAGCCCACTCTCCAAACGCAAATTCACTAGACGGGTCCAAGGTGGAGCTCCGAGCATGATACGTAGAGCATTGTTTTGTAGAACTTCCAAGGACTTGGAGATAGGTGGGGAGAGACCAGTCATACAGATTGCTCCGTAGTCCACCAGGGATCTTATGGAGTGAATGTAAAACGTGCGGAGGACAGAAAACGATGCCCCCAAGCTCCTTTTTGAAAGGTACCGGAGAGCAGTGAGGCGGGTGGAAGCACGTTCCCGTAGGTATCTGACGTGGCTTGCAAAGGTTAGGCCTTGGTCAAACCAGACCCCCAGATACTGGTGTGTAGTGACAAGAGTAAGCTGGTGACCCCCGAGAAGCAATGGAAAGTCTGGGGGACGGAGGCCGAATGGCAGACACTTTGTTTTTTCCAGATTGATTTTCAATCCAAGCTCGTTGCATTTGGCATGGAGTCGAGACAGGGCATAGTACGCCTGGGAGAAGCAATCTCGGCGTGTGAAGACCAGGGCCAAATCATCTGCATAGCAGAGGAGAGAGATGCCTGGCCCATAATCGACAGTTAAAAGCCCCTCCATTAAGATGTTAAAAAGGAGAGGGCTTAAGACGCTCCCCTGGGGGGTGCCATTGGGATGGAGATGAAAAGCTGAGAGATGCCCCTGAAAACGGACCCCCGCAGATCGATCATGGAAAAAATCCTTGATCCAAGATAGGAGCCTGCCTCCTACACCCCTTGCTGCAAGAGCTGCAAGTATAACAGTGGGGTTTGCCAGTTCAAATGCCTTTTCGAGGTCGAGGAAGACAGCCATTCCCTTTCCTCCCCTCAGCTCCCCAAGGAGAGACGCAAGGCAATGAGTGGTACTCCTGCCAGGATGGTAAGCGTAAATCCTTGGGTGCAGTGGTCCCAGCCGCCAAGCAAGACGAGCCTGCACAACCCTCTCAGCTGTCTTGGCAACACAGCTGAGAAGGGAGATGGGGCGCATGGCAGTGGGATCACGAGGCTTCGGAATCGGGTGAATGACAGCCGCCTTCCACGACCTCGGCAGACGCCCCTCAGACCACGAGAGGTTAAGCAGATCAAGCAGTCGCTTGCTACCACAATCTCCAGCGTGTGATAGAACAGAGTATGTGAGCCCATCAAGCCCCGGTGCAGTGTCCTCCCTGCGTTGCAGAGCTTTCTGAAGCTCACCACTGGTGACTGGACAATCAGCAGGGTCAGGCCTATTACACGCTGCCTGGATAGCTATAACACGAGAGGAGGACAGCTGCGCCTGCAGGGCTCTGACAGACTGCGGGAGATTGGAAGATGCAGAGCGGTCGGCGAAGTGCTGAGCAAGACGGCTGGCCTCAGCGGCAGGGTCAGGATGGGAGGGAGGGCGAGGAGGGCGTGGATCAGAGACGGACCTGATTCTCCTCCACATCTCGCGGAGAGTGGAGTGAGAGTCTAGGGTACGACACCATCTGATCCACGCCTCCTCCCTAAGGCGGCGCTTCTCGGAAGTCACATGCCGTGTAACAGCAACCAGGTACCGGCGGTGCGGAGATGTACGGCGCCGTCGGTACTGCTTGCGCGCCGCATTAAGCCTCCGGTTCAGTTCCTTGACCCTGTCGCAGTAGATCCAGCCGTCTCGGTAGCACCTTGTCGAGCGCTGCCGCAACGGGATAGCAAGAGAGGCAGCTTGTGCAAAAGCACTTGCTACCTGATCCGCTCTGCTCTCGAGGTCTGAGGCAGGAGGGGATGTCTCAAAGGCCGTTGTGAGAGCATGGGCAAAGGCCGTCCAGTCCGCCCGGTGTAGGTCCCACCGTGGTGGTGGAGGTGGGGGTGGCGGGAGGGGAGCAAGAGGCAGGTCAACCATAAGGGCAAAGTGATCACTCGCAAGGTGGGGGTGGAGTGACCACGACGCCAAGGCCGCAAGTGGTGCTGACACAAGGGAGAGATCGAGGCGACCTCCCCGAATATGGGTGGGTTCTGCCACATCATTTAATAGGGAGACACCACCCATCTCCTCCAGAACCAAAGAGATGTGCCGTCTTGCTTCGTTGGACTGAAGAGGCGAAGATAGAAAGGCGTGGTGGGCGTTAAAGTTGCCCCCTATGTATACGGCTCCCCTGGCAGCCTGGGAGAACAGATCTCCCAACTCCAGGGTGCCCCTCTGGCTCCGGTAGACATTATATACCGTAAGGGGCGACGTAGCCAGATGGAGAACCCCACCTTGAACCTCCACATCAGGTCCACAGAAAGGAGGGGGTTCACAATCCGTGCACGCGATGTGGTCCCGAACCAGAACGGCACATCCCCGTGTGGCGCCACGAATGTACGGGAGGAGATGGGTGGTGTAACCTGGGAGACGAAATGTGGAACCGTCTGGGAGCAGGGTCTCCTGCAGTAGGATGACATGGGGGCGGTCCCTCTCGGCCGCCTCCTGCAAGAGTGGGAGCTTGTGCCGTGCTCCTAAACAGTTCCACTGGAGGAGTCTAAGGGAGGAGGAGTCCTGCTGTCTGGGGAGAGACAGAGACGACCTGCCTCCGATGTCTGAGTTGAGGTTATGTCCGTAATTGTCTCCACCGAGGGTGGAGACTCGTCTCTTTGAAGGGGGCAAGGTTGGGTCCGGTGAGGGGCTGCAGATAGAGCTGCTGAACTGCGGGGCTTGGACCGCTTGAAGGAGCGGGCTAGCTTGCGTGGGGAAGCCCGTTTCCCCCTTGAAGAGTGAGTAAGGTGGCAAGGGGCAGGCCTGGCACCAAGGCCTTCCAGCTTCCTGGAGATCGCCTCGTCTATTATGCGATCTGCAGCAGAGCTGATCGCAGCCGCCTTTATGGTGATACCCAGCTTTAGGGACACTGCTTTGGCAACAGCCACGGCGATTTGAGATCCCAGATCTCTCATGTCCTCCTGTGTGAATGTTATGACAGGTTGAGCAGGGGCAGTGGGTGGGCAGGGTGCTGAGCTGGGTTTTGGTGGCAAAGTCATAGATGGCGGACTGAGCGTCGGGCTGGGTGGCGATGAGAGGCTGGACTGCGGTGGGTAGTGAACCTCTGCAGTGGTCTGGCTTACCGTGAGAGCTGAGGGCAAGGGAGGAAAGTCTTGATCGCGGAAGGCTGGTGGGCACGAAGCAAGAGGGCGGCGTTGTTGTCCCCATATGAAAGTGCCGGGGGGAGCTGGAGTTGCACTGGCGGCCTGTTGCTCTTGCACGAATGCAACCTGTCTCTCCCGACCCTGTTCCACGCGGCGAAGTCTCGCAGGGCAATTGCGGTGCCAGGCGTGATGTTTCCCTGAGCAGTTGGGGCACTTGGCAGCAACCGGTTCCTTCGCCTTGAACCGTTTCAGGCATTGGTCTGTGTCGTGCGCTCCACTGCACATACCGCAGATGACGGGGCGGTTGCAGGTGGCACGATGATGTCCGAAGCGTTGGCACTGGTAGCAGCGCAGCGGTTCTGGCGTGAAGGGGCGGAGATGAAAAGTGCCCCAATTGCCCAGGTCGAGGGACGGCACTAGAGGCCCGCGGAGGGTCACACAGACCTGCAGCGTCTCCTCCCGTGTCCTCTGAGTCTGGCAGCGCTCTGCTGCCTCGACAAGAGGGTGCCGTAAGAGGATATCCACCGGCATACGCCGGGGATATCCCATGACTGTTGCCTTGACAGTTTGTCCTCCTGGAGACAGCTCCACTATCTTTATTATGGGTGCTTCCTCCTCTGCCACTGCCCTCAGCCGAAGGTATGACTCCTCCTCGGTGGGGATCAGCACGCAGCTGTTGTCTCGGCCATAGCGATTCGCGGCCACGAGGCCTGGCAGGTGGTTCTCCAACGCCGCTACTGCATCGTAGCTGGTCTCGTATCCTTCCTGGAGAGGAACTCGAAAGGCCGGGAAGGACGAGCGAGGAGGAGGAGGAGGCACAACTGAGACTGAAGGGCGAGTTGCAGAGGGATGCTGCCGTGGCACCAAAGTCCTGTATGCAGGAGCGTGAGCGTTTCCCTGTGGCGCTCGTCGTGTTTTTCGTGTCACAGGGATGAAACCGTCGGCGTCAGGAGAGTCGACGGGCGTAGCAGAAGGGGCAGCTCCAGCAAGAGAGGCAACAGTAGCTGGTGCAATCGCAGCACAGGCTGCATCGTGTGCAGCCGAGGCAGTAGGTGGTGACACCTTGGCAGAGGTTGTTGCCTGACTGCGCGGGCACTCAGAGGGAGAGGCAGCTGGATGGGTGGCACCAGAGGTCTGTGCCTTAGCTCTGGGAACAGGAGGAGGAGCCGAAGCATCGTCCTCCATCGCCTCATGCACACGTGCAACCTTGGTTGCACGTGCCGAAGTGGAAGGGAGGCCTGAGGCGACATGCCGTGTGCGGGGAACAGTCCCCTTAAGCCTAAGAGAAGGAGGGGAGGCAGAGGCGTTGCCAGGCGTCGACGAGTGGGAGCTAGCGTCTGAGAGACGCCGCTCCCGCTTCGCGCCTGGCATGGCAGCAGGGCGAGGCGTCCTCTGCTGGGAAGGGGTTTGACGGGCTGGGCCCGTGGGCCGGGGGATCTGCGTCCTTCCCATGTCCCTGAGGGACAGACACACAAACACACACAGATGTCACTCACACAGACACACAAACACACACAGACGTCACTCACACAGACACCCAGACAGGTACACCAACACTCACTCTGAAAATGGAAAGCAATAAACCGTAAAAATGGCCTAGTTCCCTACAGTGACGGGCAACCTATGCTCCCCGCCCTCTAAAGGGCGACGTGGGAGGCCCCGCCACTGCCCCTTTCGGGACTTCCCTAATCTATAAGAGCCGCCCTCACTGCCTCCTTTAACCAGGCCCTAATGGCTCCCCTTCATGGAAGTGCCCTAACGGCACCCCTTCAGGGTTCGGCGTCGTACTACAGCGAGGGACACTAACGGCAGGCTAAAAACACACACACACACACACACACACACACACACACACACACACACACACACACAAACACACTACACAAACACTCTCACAGTCAAGCAGTGGCTGTCTGTCAGAGACAGAGTCAGAGCCAAAGCACAGAAAGAGAAAGAAATTCACTCTCTGTGCTGGAGACTAAGTCCAAAAGAGCCAAAAACAAGGAAAAACTGGCAAAAATCAACCTCAGTAAATGAGACTAAGTCCAGTCTGAGAGAGAGAGTGGCCAGAGCTCCGAACCAGACAGCGTCTGAGCAAGGAGTGGATATGGGTTAGTAAGTGTTAGATGTTAGATTCCTGATGATGTTAGAGGAGTAGATTATAGTAACAGGTTAGTTAGATATTACTGATAGATAAGTTTGATGATGTTAGGTGATAGTGATGGGTTAGTAAGTGTTAGATGTTTGATTACTGATTGTTAGACGATGTTAGATGATAGTGAGTGTCCGTTTGATGTTTGTTAGACGATGTTAGATGATAGTGAGTGTCCGTTTGATGTTTGTTAGATTAGATGCTTAGACTTTGATGTTTGATGGTTTAGATGATGTTAGATGATGTTATTCTGTTAGATATTAGATGGTATTTCTTAGATGATGTTAGAGGATAGCGACGGGTTAGTGTCAGATGTTAGATTTATTGAGATTAACAATGTTTGGTATATTAGTAGGGAGACTTGATTATATATATATTTTATTGTTTAGTATTCTCTCTCCCTCCCTCTCTCTCTCTCTCTCTCAGCATTTTCTCATGTCTATCTCTCTCTGTTTCTCCTTTTCTGATTTATAATTTTATCAGAAAGGATTCTCTCTAAATTCTATCTACTCTCTCTCTCTCTCTCTCTCTCATTTCTCCTATGCAATATTATCTTACCAATCAGTGTTCCCCCCCCCCACTCACTCACTCACCCACACTCTCTCTCTCTCTCTCTCTCTCATTTCTCCTATGCAATATTATCTTACCAATCAGTGTTCCCCCCCCCACTCACTCACTCACCCACACTCTCTCTCTCTCTCTCTCTCATTTCTCCTATGCAATATTATCTTACCAATCAGTGTTCCCCCCCTCACTCACTCACTCACTCACTCACTCACTCTCTCTCTCTCTCTAAATGGCCATAACAGCGGCCATCAGGCCTGCCCAGGTTTCTTCCCCAGTAGGGACGATTTGGGTGAGGGGCAAGAGGAAGCCATATTCGCCCTTATCCAGTAGCTCCAGAAGGTAGGAATGGATTACGCCTCTGCTGTAACTCCAATCTATCGACATGCCGAACCCTGGGTCTAATAGATAGATAGATAGATAGACAGATATATATAAATAAAGACACGTGAAGAAGTGCGCTGATAGAGAGATTGACGGATAGATATATTTACTGGCAGATAGATAGATTGACGGATAGATATATTTACTGGCAGATAGATAGACAGATAGACAGACAGATACATAAAGACAGATAAAGACGTGAAAAACTGGGCTGATAGATAGATTGACGGATGGGTATATTTACTGGTAGACAGATAGATAGATAGATAGATAGATAAATAAACAGACACGTAAAAAATTGGGCAGATAGACTGAAGGATGGATATATTTAGTGGTAGATAGATAGACAGATTAATAGATAGATAGATAGACAGACAGATAGACAGATAGATACATATAAATAGATAAACAGAAAGACACGTGAAAAATTGGGTAGACAGATTGACGGATGGATATATTTACTGGTAGACAGATGGATAGATAGATAGACAGAAAGATGGACAGGTAGATAGACGGATTGATGGATTGATGAATAGACAGAGATGTGTAGAAGTTTGAGTATATGTTGACTGATGGATAGATTTACTGATAGACAGATAGACAGACAGATGGACTGATAGATATACAGACAGATAGATAGATGGATAGATTTACTAGAAGATACTGATAGATAGACAGATAGACAGAGGTATTATTATTATTATCATTATGTTAGTACTAAGACCTACAACGATGCTCCTACTTTTATCATTATTATTATTATTATTGTTATTATTATTATTATTATTATTATTATTATTATCCTTATTATCATTTTTTTATTACTACCACCACTACTACAACCACCATTACTACTACTACTACTACTACCACTACTTACACGCAACGTTGTAGAAGGACCCACACCTATACCGTGTGTTGTATACAGACTCAGTCGCGTTAACTCCAATCTGAGCAACGCGACTCTGAAAAAAAACAAAAAAATTAAATCTACACACAGGAGCCTTCATTCATCGCCTATCGACACCACGAGAGCCAATAAGACACATAACTCTCTATCCATCTATTGCCAGGCGCCTAAACCCAGTAAGGGGTGGCCACAAACAAATCGCCTCCATGTCGCCCTGTCCAACGCCATTTCACTGCCCTGCTCCCAGCTCACACGGCCCCCCCCCCCTCTCTCTCTCATATACCTCTCCGCTCCATCACTCCATCTCATCCTCGGCCTCCCTCTCCCTCTCACATAATTTTAATATATACAAATCTTTTCCCTACACGTGCAAGCTGAAAATGTTAAGTATTGGACCACTGTTGTTCTATCTATCTACCTATGTCTATCTATCTATCTATTTATCTATCACCAAAGCACCAACGTGGGTCTATCTCAACCGTATGGAAGCTGGTATCTTCCTGGCCCAATTATGAGGTAAATAAAGTGACCAGTAATAATGTAGTGTGTATGTATGTATGTATGTACGTATGTGTGTGTGTGTGTTCACTGAGGTACTGTTTGTGAGGCAGTGTGTGTGTGTGTGTGTGTGTGTGTGTGTGTGTGTGTGTGTGTGTGTGTGTCCACTGAGGTACTGTTTGTGAGGCAGTGTGTGTGTGTGTGTGTGTGTGTGTGTGTGTGTGTGTGTGTGTGTGTGTGTGTGTGTGTGTGTGTGTGTGTGTGTGTGTCCACTAAGGTACTGTTTGTGAGGCTGTGTGTGTGTGTGTATATATTATGCATGTATGTCCGTATATATCCATGTACGTCATTCTGTGTACGTACCACTTCAGGCTCCTCCGGCACCGACTCTCCACTCCAGCCATACGCATACACCCACAGTTGAGCATATGAGTGGATGGTGAAGAAAGCTGCCAAATTCCTTGTCCTTTGTAATTCATTCGTATAATCCCTCACTGCTTGCGTCTCCACCTCTGAGAACCCCGTGGGGCCTGGGGGGGGGGGCGAGAGCGGGGGTTAGTTGAGGGGTTAGTGAAGATGGAAGATGGGAAATAAATCGCTGAGGATGAGGTGTTAGGGAGACTTGTGTGGTCTTGAGTACTGAGATAAAAATGAAGAAAATATATATGTTGTGAGAGAGAGAGAGAGAGAGAGAGAGAGAGTCAATCATTATCTTACCTGGAGCAGTAGTGAAAATGTAATCATAATTCAATACTGTTAACGCAATTTGTAAGAGAGAGAGAGAGAGAGATACAACATATAACAGTAATAAAATATTGTGCTCTGCCTGTGTGTGTGTGTGTGTGTGTTAACAGATATAAAAGCCTCGCAGCCAGTGTTGCCAACTCCGAATTTCAAAACCCGCTAGGCTGGACCAAAAAAAACGCTAGATTTGGGCAAAAACACGCTAGATTTTAAAATATTGTCTATTATATAAAACATACTAAGAAAACATTAATTCACACAGTCTGAGAAACTAATCAAGAGTTAAATGTTTCATAAATCGATACAATTAACTTGATTACTTCAAGAAAAAGAATAATAAAAAGTACTATTGCCTTCATTGTTCCTTGGACACATTAGTCAGTATCGAGATCTGGCTATACAACAGGGCATTCCATTTGTATGGAAAAATTAAACATGGGAAGCAAGAACATACTTATTAGCTCGTGCTGAACTTAGTCATCAATGCATTTGAAAAGAATACATGTGATTTCCAGACCTTGATAAATGAAGATGTGTTCTAGGAATACTGAAAGCAACAGTACATCCGTCACATTCAAAACTGTAAACTGATTCACCGGAGGCAGTAACCGACCCACCGACGCTCAGTATAACCGAACTGACAGGAAACAGACGTGAACATGAACCAATGAACGTGAACTGAACATAGGCAGTAGTGTAACATACATGCTTACGAGTGGGAGGCAGACTGATTACAAGGTCATTAAATTTATTCGTTGAATTTGCGAGATTGCATGACAAATATATCTTTTCCATCCCTCTAGCAAACCGTCAGACGAGTATGCAATACCGCTAGATTTCCCGCTAGCCGCTAAATCAATATTTTACAAGCTAAATTACAAACGAAACCTCCAGATTTAGCAGGAAAACAGCTAAATTGGCAACACTGCTCGCGGCGGACAGGGATTCAGTTACACAGTGACAAATGGCGGGAGTGACGACATTTAAATTCGAAATATCTCACCAAATACTCACCCTAGCGGCCCCAGTCTGTACCATCTATTGCACAGGTTCATCCTAGTCACGAAGAATCACTGTCAGTCTCCATAGCGACCGAATAATTAACGAAAAACGCGATAATTCTGGACCACCTCACCGCAAACACGGAGACGGGAATGTAAATAAACCTGCGGGACGTTCGAAAGCGTTAGGAACTTAATATTATTTGTCTTTTTCGCTAACAAAATTATTCACAGAGGTAATTTTTAAACATTTTAGTCACAAAATAAAATAAAATACAATTAAACTTTTTATGCATATGCCAAATGATGCTAAAATGAATAAATATATTGATGAACTTTGTAATGTAAGCAAAAGGCTGAAACGAACGCGTGATTTTGAAACGTTTACCTCAAAATGACGCGTTCGTTTTGTTTATGTTACGAAATTCGTTTACTTGGCGAATGGATCCGTAAATTAATTTCAGTTTATTATGTTTAGTGAAAAATATGTTTAAAAATTACCTCTGTAGGTTAATTTTGATGGTGAAATACTTTACACTGGTAACGCTTTTGAACGTCAGACGCGTTTTGTTTACACTCCTGCCTTGGTGTGTGCAGTGAGACGGTCCAGAACAATCGCGTTTTTCGTTAATTATTCGTTGGATATGGAGGCTGGCAGTGATTCTTCGTGACTAGGGTGAACCTGTGCAGTAGATGTTACAGACTGAAAGCGCTAGGGTGAGTATTTGGTGAGATATTTTGTTTTTTTTAATGACGTTACCCTCTGCTATTTTTCACTTTTAACAGAATGCCTCTTCCCTCCGTTTTCTTTCACCCGAGGAGTAACATGTTAATTATTACCTCCGCCCACGAAGTTGGAGGAGGTTATATGTTCACCTTTGTTTATCTGTATGTCTGTTTGTCCCGACGATATTTCCAGAAGTTCTCAGTGAATTTCAGTGAAGTTTGGTGGAAGGGTGAGCCTCGCCCCGACTCACCCGCGTAGTTGTTGCTGCAGGGGTCACCGGCCCCCTTCCCCCCGCCCCCCCAGTGCCCGTCGTCGTAGTTCCGGTTCAGATCGACGCCGTTGCAGGTGTCGTTGGGGTTCCTGTTCCGGTTCTTGCGCCAGAGACGGTCCTGATGGATGGGTGGATGGATAGACAGATGCTTGATTGTTTGGTGGATAGATAAAGAGATAAAAGGATTGATGGATGGATGGATAGATAGATCAACAGATAGAATTGATGGATGGATAGACAGATAGATGCTTGATGGTTTGGTGGATAGATAAACAGAGAGAAGGATTGATGGATGGATGGATAGATAGATCAACAGATAGAAGAATTGATGGATGGATGGATGGGAGAATGGATGGATAGACAGATAGATGCTTGATAGTTTGGTGGATAAATACACAGATAGAAGGATTGATGGATGGATGGATAGATGAACAGATAGAAGGATTGATGGATGGGTGGATAGATGAATGGATGGATATATGGATAGGCAGATAGATACTTGATGGTTTGGTGGACAGATAAACAGATAGAAGGATTGATGGATGGATGGATAGATGAACAGATTGAAGGATTGATGGATGGGTGGATGGATGGATGGTTGGACAAAATGGGGTGATAGATGAATGAATTGATAGATAGGTAGATAGATGCACAGGTGAGCAGATAAATAGATATAGATAGATGGATGGGTTAAGAGAGAGAGGGGGGGGGAAGAAGCAGATAGTGGAGAATGGACCTGAGTGAGTTTGAGAGGGTGTGAGAAAGTGAGAGAGTATTATGCTGGAAAACGATGCAGAGTGGAGAGAGAGAGAGAGAGAGAGAGAGAGAGAGAGAGAGAGAGAGAGAGAGGCTGATGTGTTTTGAGTGGACGATGTTATTATTATTATTATTATTATTATTATTATTATTATTATTTCTTCATTGTCATCATCAACATCATTATCGTCATTGTTACCGTCATTATATTATTTTTATTATTATTATTATTATTATTATTATTATTACTTCCGCCAGCGAAGTTGGAGGAGGTTATTTATTCCCATGTTTGTGTGTTTGTTTGTCCACACGATATCTCCAAAAGTCTTCAGTGAATTTCAATGGAATTTTGTGGAAAGGTGGGCCATGGGCCGAGAGTAACATTATTACATTTGAGGGAGGATCCGGATCCTGCAGTGGCATTGGCGGAGGTATGCGTTCTCTGAGTGCTCCCCGGTTATTATTATTATTATTATTATTATTATCATCATCATCATCACTCACCCACACCTAGTAAACGAGAAAGTAAGCCAGCTTTAGAGCCAGCTCTACTTACATAGCGCCAGGAGTAACAGTAGCCGTCTGGGTTGTGAACAGGCATGATGTGAACATTGTATTTGTTCAAAAAGTTGGTCACGTAAGGGTCACATCCATAGCCGTTTGTGAGGTAATCTAGACCGTATATGCAGGTGGCTGGGCCGATCCATCTGAAGGAAAGTGAGGTAACTTACTTTCTCTAACTTGGGTAGTGTGGGGCTTGGGGTTTGTGAGTGAGAGAGGGAGGGAGTTAATGTGTGTGTGTGTGTGTGTGTGTGTGTGTGTGTGTGTGTGTGTGTGTGTGTGTGTGTACCCCATGGCAGTAAACGTACACAAAATCGCCAGCACTATATTCAAATCAGTCTCAAATTCTCTCTCTCTGCCAGTCTGTCAGTCCATCCATCTATCTGTCTATCTATCTATCTGTCTATTCATACATACATACATCTACCTACCTACCTTACCTTACCTTACCTTACCTACCTACCTGCCTGCCTGCCTACCTACCTACCTATTTATCTATCTACCTATCTATCTATCCACACACTCCACACCCCAACCAACAGCAGCTCAATGAAGGCGTAAGAGGTAAACACACAGCCTAGGCCTCTTCAGAGAGTGTATACCCCCGAGGTCCTACTTCAAGGGCAAAGTCTTCTCCTTGAATAAATTACCTCTTACGCCACAAGGATGACTCTAGTTCTTTCATTATGCCTCCCCTAGCACTTCTTCGTGACTAGCATGGGCAGAATTTTCACTTTATTTTCTACTATGGCGGATTAAAGGGAATGAACATAATATTTTTTTTTTTTTTCACCCCCTTGCACTTCTTCGTGACTAGTGCTTCTTAGTGTTGCCAACCCAAAAAGCGATTTTTGGTCCAAATATCCCTACAGATGTCACAGAAAGTCCCTACGTACAATGGCAAAGTCCCTATGTCTGTTCCTACATTAATTAAACTTATTTTTTAACAAGAAATGCAGATTTTAAATAAGAAGTGATGAATAAAGTACGCTCCATGGATTAATATTTATTCTCATATCCTTTGAAACAATTTATAACGCATTATTCATACACAGATCACCTGCACTATACTAATGAACACAGACGTATAACTAGAGGCCTGAATGGACAAAGCTTTACCGTTCTGGGTCATACACCTGTTGGTTATGAAGTGCCAAATACCTCTCTTCCATCACCTTTGCAAAATCAAGGCCGTTTTCATCCTCTGATTTCATGTTAGGATTGATAAAAGAGTAAGAAGTCCAGCAACTCAGGTCCCACCCTACTCCTCTTTATTTTGTCTTTGCATCCGCCATTACAGAGAAGATCCTCTCAGTTTCTGCCTTGGAATGTGGCAAAGTTAGGATAAGCTTAGCTAGAGAGGCAAGGTTCCCCAAAACATATTGGTCTGAAAAATTCTGGAACTTGGAAATATACACCCAAAATTCTTCACAGCTTTTCTTAAGAAGTAGGCCACGTTCATCAGCACTGAAATATGCTGGAAGATCCTCCCTCTCTTGCTGAATATCACTCTGAGATTCTAACAGATGTCCATATTTCATCATTCAATTGTCTAGTTTAGGTAGATATTTCCTAGCATTAAAATCCAATGCAATCTTAGGAGATATGAATTTCATTTCCTTAAACAGAGGATCAAAGAGAGACAATCTTTTTTTTTTGAGCTCAGCAAATGCAGTTTGATAAAAGGAGAGGCACCTCCTCCTGAAATGATTATTACTTTCATCATCCTCAGACAAAATTGACTCACACTCTCTTCCTAAACTAACTTGATCAAGAGGAAGAAGATGACTATCATTATCAGGTTCAATCATTGATAAGTCATCTAGAAACTCTGGTTTAATGAAATTCTTACATATTATCCTTGTCATTGGGATACTTTCATCTTGCAGGATAGCTATCAAGCTACCTTTACTCTGAAATAATGCATTCATTTGATTGAAATATCCTAACACATATTTCAGAAAGGCCAGGTAGGCTTTTGAGTAGGGATTGTTGATTTCTCTCATAATCAGCTCTGCAGAAATTAACTTATCTTCTATTTGGGCTTGAAAAAAAAAAATAATAATAAAACTTCCCACTGATTCAAAATCCGTCCAATACAGTTCTGCATTGTAAGCCATCTTTTATCAACAAGCCTCAGAATTTTGAGTCTCTCAGCAGAAAGATATTCCTGCAGCTCACTTAATTCTGCCTGTCTTTTTGAGCTGTGACTGATATATGTAGCAATGTTACGAACAAAATCCTCAACACTTTTGGGTAAATTTGTTGAGGCTTTACCTGCTGCAATATGTAGAGAATGACATATACACCTTATTGCTGTGAAACTCTTACCTGCATCCACCTGTAACTTTGTCCTCAGAGAATTGTTCTTTCCAACTAAAACACCTGCATTGTCTGCTGCCATAGCAATGATATTATTTAAAGGTATTTCTTTTTCTACAAAACATGACTTCACAACTTTAGCTAGGGCTTCAGCTGTGCTACTTACTGCATCATGAGAATGCATTCTAAGAGCCGAGTTGTAACTCGACTTTCATCATCACAGAAATACCTAACCAACACAGCTATGACCTTTACTTTAGATATATCTGTACTTTCATCTACAAAAATGGAAAACTTATTATTTCTCAAAATTTCTATCAACTTGTCCTTCTCTGCCTTTGCAATTACAATTGACACAATGCTTGAACATTTTGTTGTATGTAAATGTAAACCTTTCACAATTTCTGAATCAGGGATACCTAGCTTCAGAGCTTCCACCAAATGATCTACTGTGTTCATAGAAATGTTATGCTCTGAAAACACACCACTTAGAATAATCTCCAGCTTCTTAATATCATTCTCCAAGCTAGATTCTTGAATACTAGTACCTTGAAAGGAAGCTCCAATAGATGGCCGACTCTTGAGGGCCTTACAGCTTTCCTGTGGGACTCTCGTTTGGAATGTTTCAATACACTTGCATGCAGTACACTGAGCACGGTAGGGGTTATATTCTACTTCAGCAAGCCACCCTTGGAATTCACTGTCCTGGAACCACAAAACGATGGAAATAAAAATAGGGAATGGAATGTAATTTGTTTATGACAATAAATGGAGGAAGGGCGAACACAGAAAAAGGAAGAGGCCCATGTGCCTAAAAGCATCCTTCATTCATAAAATGTTTGTAAGAGTTGAATTTGAATTGTTGTGGGCTATAAATCTGTGGGAAGCAGATCCAAGGAAGTGAGTTCCAGAGTGTAGTATTTTCTGGGGATAAAAGAGTTTTGATGTCTGGGCGTCTTACATTGTGGTGGTGAGAGTGTGAAATCATGGTCATTACCAGCTGCCCTAGTTCTACGAGGAAAGATATGTGTGTGTGTGTGTGTGTGTGTGTGTGTGTGTGTGTGTGTGTGTGTACACTGTGGTGAAGAGGGTGTGAAATCATGGGCATTCCCAGCTGCCCAAGTACTATGAGGAAAGATGTGGAGGTGTCACTCACCTGGTACACACACCTGGCATGGCCACTCATCAGTAGCACCTGGCCCTTAATAAGTAGCCCAGTTAACAATTATGACACGCCAACCAAGAATAGCAGCTTGTTGATTTATAGTTTAATATTAAGCTCCTCGGAACATCTGCCGTGAAAATATATAGAATAAAAAAGAGATGCAACATTTCTTCTTATGAATAATGGAGGAACTAATGACTAAACAGAAGTGACATGAGAGAAAATAGTACTAATGTCTATCACAGGTGACATGATAAACAGTAATGTAACAGAGGTACCATGACAGCATAATACCAAAAATTACCCCCCAAAAAAATAAAAAAAAAGTTTCATTACTATTTCGGCCCTTGTCTTAACCAATACAATCAGTAGAGGTGAGAAGTAACCGAGTTTACGCAGCCCCAGTCATTTTATATACATTAACCAAGAGCAAATAGTAATTACTATAAGAGAAGTGGCGTAGCAAAACATATAACAATACCATAACAGTTACCTGCAGCCATTCACACCTGAAGCACTGTTTTCTCGGTGGAGATACTTCCTCTTTTGAGATATCACCTCTCTCTTAATTTTTTAGGTGTACTTGGACCTGCCTTTTCCATTTTGTGTTCAGCAGCCGACACCTCAGCTGCTGGCCTGGCTTAATGCTTCTGTCCAGGGTTAAGAGAGTACTACGTAGTACTCTCTTAACCCTGCTTCTGTCCACGCCTCCACGGCCACGCTGTTCCACGAGCCACCGAGTATGAGTTCAAGATACACACGTCTCGCACCCGGTCACAGTCAGCTGATCTGAGAGCCCCGTTTTCTTGTATATTCATTGAAGAAAACGGAAAAGTGAAGGAGGGACTTTATAATTGTATGAACTGCACAATATTTCATTTTTTTTTTTTTTTTTTTACAGAAAAATATACTAAATATAAATGAATGCCCAAAATCCCTACGTTTTTTGGAATTTTGTCCGGTCGTCCCTACGCCTTTGAAAATCAGTCAAAAGTCCCTACGTTAAGGGACGTGTCCCTGCAGTTGGCACACTACTTGCAGGGAATGGAAAACTGGAATTTCTCGGATCCGAGGTTGTCGCACAGCGCCGCCAAGATTATCGTCCAGCCATATATTTCCCAAAACTTAAGCACATTTCTGCCATTTAGTGCATGAATACTTTATTATAGTTTATCTCTACAATGGAAAAATATATATATATATACACTACCTTAGCTTGGTACCGAATGCTTTCCTGGTTTAGGATATTCTGATTCATTTGTGTAAGAGAGAGAAAAAAAAAAGTACACTGAATTACATAGAATGTCATTGTAGTATAAACATGGACCCAAAACTAAAAATTTCATGAATAAACTTAGCTATGAGTTACGGATTCAGCAACGCCTGTAGCCAATGAAAACCCTGTGTATATTTTCCTGTCTTGGTATCTTGTTTGTTATTGGTTAGCGTCAGCAAAAGCTTGACTCTCAGAACAGGTAACACGTCACCTGTGTGGTGGCGACCCAAGTTGACTGTTTCTTGACGGCCAGGTGACCCTAACCAATGAGAAGCTGGCTTTATGATGGTTGATATCCCTACTTAATTTCAATTGGCTCTTTGTCCAGCAAAACTAGACTGTTCGACGGAGCTTAACCAGACACAGGTGTGGCTGCGATTATCGTTAATTACCACCACCACCCCCGCTGTCGTAACTCTCCCAATCCAAGTTGTCTGTTCCTTTTGTACTGCTTATTCTGTTGGTCATAGTCATATTGCCCATGTCCAGTAGTGCTCAGGAAAAGATGATGAATTGAATATTACTCCTACCTTGACAAAACAATTCATATTTGGCTAAAGTGCCAATGAGTGGCACACTGTGGCACTCCTTACACCTCTGTTTATCATACACATATAAACACTTCTTGTTTGTTTGTTTTTTACTTACCCTCTCACACTAAGGCTTCCTGTCTTTCCATACCCTATCTTTTTGCTTTCTTCGGCAAATCTTCCCATTCCTTCTTTCGTATTTTCAGCCTTCATTCTCTTCCCACTAATCCCCCGACGCCACCAGCTCTCACCATCCCTGAGTCCTCCCCTCCCCACCAGCTTCCCTGTCCTGCCAAGATGAAAGGCATGTCCCCCATCCCAACGGCCTCTGTCCCTCCCATGTCAACCTGTCTCTCCCCCCCCCCCACCTTATGAATAAAAATATATAAACAATAGAATGGCCTTGGCAGGTCATTATGCCTCGCAGTTGACAAGCTCGTAATGACCTGGCCTCGGCCTCGGCCCCAGCCTAGACTTTTTTTATTATTATTATTATTATTATTATTATATATATATTTTTTTTTTTTGGAGGCAAAGATGCACTTGAGAGGTTGGTGATACTTGGCTGAATGCAACATGTCTGAATAACATTTACTAATCCAAATTTCCCCCTCAGATATATGTTGTTAATTAATAATGCTAACGAGTACAGAGATTATGATTTCCTGCTGCCTATGATCTCCAGTCTTTCAAACGCAGTGTGTCCTGGCATCTAGAAATGATCGGATCTTGAATTTGGCTCTCTCGTATTTTGTTTTTCTCTTGGAGGGAACTGTTATTGCGGGCTCATGGCCTTTGGTTCCTTCTTCCTCGCATAAAAAAAATAGTCAAGTGCATCTTCGCCTCCATAAAAAAAAAAAAAAAAACATAAGCCACTCAAGCAGGGCTTAAACAGTTGTATTTCAAAATTAATAAGTTTTTAATAAGATAGAAAATTATAGTACTTTCCGATGTACTTACAGTATATAGTACACAGCACTGGAATTATGGTACAAATACGATAATTATCGTACTGTTTCCACCCCTGCGTTCGTTCGTTCGTTTTAAGATTCCCTCCACCTATAGTGCAGACCTGGCCATATATTAGCCCTGTCCTGTTTTATATATATATATATATATATATATATATATATATATATATATATATATATATATATATATATATATGCCAAATTAGGTAAATTGCCTGTTTATTCAAATTAGGCAAGTTTCTTGCATAGTTTGCAAGATAGTATCGTTGTTGCACATTTTACTATATGGATAACATTTCTGCATTAACAAAATACGCAATTGCAATTTTTGCTGATTTTTTAAATTAAATATTTTTTTGGTCTACCTGTATTGTTGAGAAGAAATTTCTGAGGGTAGGACAAAAAAGGGAAGGGAAGGGAAGGGAATGGAAGATGAGTGGGGAGAGAATTACAGAGAAGAAACGAGAAGAGAGGAGAAATGTAAAAATATATATTTTGAAAGGATTATATTCTTACATGGATAAATATAGATAGATGTAAACGTTATACTCTAAAGAAATAGAGATGTTTTTTGAATGGGAGTGGGTAGATTGGAAGTGAAGCTTGGACGTTGTTGGAGGGACGCAAGAGTGAAAGCAGTGGAAATGAGTTATTTGAGAGGAGCCTGTGGAGGCATGTGGAGAGAGAGACTAACAAATGAGGATGTGTAGGAGCGTTGTGGTGTGGATGTGGATGTGATACGCAGCGTTAGGAGAAACACACTGAGGTGGTTTGGCCATGTGGAGAGAATGGAGAGCGAGAGACTGACGAGGAGAGTGTATGTGAGTGAGGTGGAGGGGGAGAGAGGGAGGGGGAGGCCAAGGATATGTATGGATGGAGTGGAGAGGTATATGAGAGTGGGAGGTGTGAGTTGGGAGCAGGGCAGTGAAATGGCGGGGGGACATGGCGACGTGGAGGCGATTTGTTTGTGGCCACCCCGTATGGGATTAAGGCGCCTGGCAATAAATAGATAGAGAGATAGATTGACACCACTAAATCATCGACTGAATATGTAACTCCTTTCACAGAAAAATGTTTTTTTTTAGTGTAACTCTCCAAGGCGGCAAATGCACACATGCACGGGGGAGTGATACACACTCTCAAGGTCGTTTGGGGGCGGCCATCGGAGAATTTCAACACCGGTAACTATTGCAACATACCTGCAACCACGCATCTTTCTCCCCTCTCTGTCTGTCTGTCTGTCTGTCTGTTTCTCTCTCTCTCTCTCTCTCTCTCTCTCTCCTATTTCAATCAAGTAACCACTTATAAATATATTTGCAAATACTCTGTGTAGATGTAATTCAGTAAAAAAACTATATTATTTTTCTGAATGACTTGCATTTTGGGAATAAAAACGGTGACACAATATAAATCCCGAACGACTTGTCAGCGTTGCGTTTGCGACTGTGTCAAGTGGACTTATAGGAGGGTCAGCCCTGCGTGTGTGGGTCATAACTGGGTCAGTCTCCCGCTGTGGAAGCTTGCCCGTCAACCTGCTCTTGCGTTCTCCAGTCAAACCAAAGAAAGTCAAAACAAGAGAAAAAAATACAAATAAAATGAGTAGTTAAAAGGAGAGAGAGAGAGAGAGAGAGAGAGAGAGCGTGTGTGGCTGTGATGTGGCAACAAAGCAAGCGGTATGCGGTCCCAGGCAGCCCGGCCAAACTGCCTTGATAAAACAGAAAGCCATATGAGTGGCTGTAAGAATTTATTACCACCAAAAACAAAAAACTGTACCGCTGTGGTACCCTGTGTACATGTGTGCGTGTGTGTATGTAGGCGGGTGATTCACACTCATGAGAACACCTGTGCTGGTGTATGGGTGACTGTAATAAAGATAAATTTATTGCCACCAAGGATGAAAGACTATTCCAAACTGATATTGGCCTATGATTTACCACCAACACCGGTATTTATATAAAAAAATCATTATAGTGAAAAAACTGTTGGGCTTAAACAGGTGAATATTATTACAATGATAATATAGGCCAATAAAACATTAATGGAACTACTGTCCACCAAAAAAATAACTACCTGTCCACATCAGCCAGTGAAGGTGGGTCAAAGTGTCATGCACGTCTGGAATATTGTAATCTATTGCCCGATTGCCAAGGGATGAAGTTGCTGAAAGGAAAGAAAGGTAATGTTAGTAGATGTAAGAAAACAGAAATAAATCATGATATCTACCTAACATGAAAAATAAACCAGTATGAAAAATTAGCACAAATATCCAATTTCCTGTCATTACAGTTTCGACTATTACTAGACTAGGTAAATACATCCACCCACTTTTCACCAGAAAATGACTAGCCCATCTGTCCATACCAGCCAGCTAAGGTAGGAGAAAGTGAAAGCAAATATCACCCATCTTCACTGTCTGATATGGACAGTCATTTTTTTTGGTGGCAAGTAGGTGGATGTATTGACTATTTGTAGTAGGGAAATACAATCGAGTTTTACCTAGTCTAGTAATAGTCGAAACTGTAATGACAGGAAATTAGAGATTTGTACTAGTTTGTCATATTGATTTAATTTTCATGTTAGGTAGATGTCATGATTTATTTCTAGTTTTCTTACATCTACTAACATTACCTTTCTTTCCTTTCAGCAACTTCATCCCTTGGCAATCGGGCAATAGATTACAATATTCCAGACGTGCATGACACTTTGACCCACCTTCACTGGCTGATGTGGACAGGTAGTTATTTTTTGGTGGACAGTAGTTCCATTAATGTTTTATTGGCCTATATTATCATTGTAATAATATTCACCTGTTTAAGCCCAACAGTTTTTTCACTATAATGATTTTTTTTATATAAATACCGGTGTTGGTGGTAAATCATAGGCCAATATCAGTTTGGAATAGTCTTTCATCCTTGGTGGCAATAAATTTATCTTTATTACAGTCACCCATACACCAGCACAGGTGTTCTCATGAGTGTGAATCACCCCCCTACATACACACACGCACACATGTACACAGGGTAGCACAGCGGTACAGTTTTTTGTTTTTGGTGGTAATAAATTCTTACAGCCACTCATATGGCTTTCTGTTTTATCAAGGCAGTTTGGCCGGGCTGCCTGGGACCGCATACCGCTTGCTTTGTTGCCACATCACAGCCACACACGCTCTCTCTCTCTCTCTCTCTCTCTCTCTCTCTCTCTCTCTCCTTTTAACTGCTCATTTTATTTGTATTTTTTTCTCTTGTTTTGACTTTCTTTGGTTTGACTGGAGAACGCAAGAGCAGGTTGACGGGCAAGCTTCCACAGCGGGAGACTGACCCAGTTATGACCCACACACGCAGGGCTGACCCTCCTATAAGTCCACTTGACACAGTCGCAAACGCAACGCTGACAAGTCGTACGGGATTTATATTGTGTCACCGTTTTTATTCCCAAAATGCAAGTCATTCATAAAAAAGAATTAGTTTTTTTACTGAATTACATCTACACAGAGTATTTGCAAATATATTTATAAGTGGTTACTTGATTGAAATAGGAGAGAGAGAGAGAGAGAGAGAGAGAGAGAGAGCGGGGAGAAAGATGCGTGGTTGCAGTGATGTTGCAATAGTTACCGGTGTTGAAATTCTCCGATGGCCGCCCCCAAACGACCTTGAGAGTGTGTATCACTCCCCCGTGCATGCGTGCATTTGCTGCCTTGGAGAGTTACACTAAAATACATTTTTCTGTGAAAGGAGTTACATATTCAGTCGATGATTTAGTGGTGTGAATCTATCTCTCTATCTATTACCAGACGCCTTAATCCCATACGGGGTGGCCACAAACAAATCGCCTCCACGTCGCCATGTCCCCCGACATTTCACTGCCCTGCTCCCAACTCACACCTCCCACTCTCATATACCTCTCCACTCTATCCATACATATCCTTGGCCTCCCCCTCCCTCTCTCCCCCTCCACCTCACTCACATACACTCTCCTCGTCAGTCTCTCGCTCTCCATTCTCTCCACATGCCCAAACCACCTCAGTGTGTTTCTCCTAACGCTGCGTATCGCATCCACATCCACACCACAACGCTCCTTCACATCCTCATTTGTCAGTCTCTCTCTCCACGTGACTCCACAGGCTCCTCTCAAATAACTCATTTCCACTGCTCTCACTCTTGCGTCCCTCCAACAACGTCCAAGCTTCACTTCTAATCTAACCACTCCTATTAAAAAAAAAAAAAAATCTCTTTCTTTAGAGTATAACGTCGTTTCTCTGTCTATCTATATTTATCTATGTAAGAATATAATCCTTTCAAAATATATATTTTTACATTTCTCCTCTCTTCTCGTTTCTTCTCTGTAATTCTCTCCCCACTCATCTTCCATTCCCTTCCCTTCCCTTCCCTTTTTTGTCCTACCCTCAGAAATTTCTTCTACTCAACAATATAGGTACAAAAAAAATAATTATTTAATTTAAAAAATTAGCAAAAATTGCAATTGCGTATTTTGTTAACAATGCAGAAATGTTATCCATATAGTAAAATGTGCAACAACGATACTATCTTTGCAAACTATGCAAGAAACTTGCCTAATTTGAATAAACAGGCAATTTACCTAATTTATATATATATATATATATATATATATATATATATATATATATATATATATATAAAACAGGACAGGGCTAATATATGGCCAGGTCTGCAGTATAGCTGGAGGGAATCTTAAAACGAACGAACGCAGGGGTGGAAACTACGATAATTATCGTATTTGTAACATAGTTCCAGTGCTGTGTACTATATTTTTTTTTTTTTTTTTTTTAAATAACAGAACGGAGGAAGGAAAAACAAATGGAGAAAAAAAAATAATCCATACACCAGATTACTGGTGTCCTCTGTTCATAAAATATCTGTAACAGTTAGACTTGAAGAGTTGTAGGTTGAAATTTGGAGGAAAACAACTCTGGGGAAGCGAGTTCCAGAGAGATGCAGTTCGGGGAATGAAAGAATTCTGATAGGCAGAAGTTCTGCAATATGGTTGAGTGACATTCCAGTCATGAGCGCTACCAGATGCCCGTGTAGCACGAGGGAAGGCATGGAGAGGTGGCACCATGGACGCAACTTCGTCTGAGCATTTGCCAAAAAAATATCTGTAAAATAATGCAAGGGAGGCAACATTCCTTCTTACTTGCAGGGGAGGTAGTTTATATGTAATGGCAGGGTTGTTAATGATTCTAACAGCTTTATTCTGAATTTTGTCTAGTTGCCTTAATGCAACCTCTCCACAACCATTCCACAGGGGTGAGCAATATTCAAGCTGAGAGCGCACATGACTCTTATAAATTATAGCTAACTGCTCATCGGCGAAGAAGTTACGGACTCTGTACAATAATCCAAGTTTCTTTGAGGCGGTTTTAGCAAGTGATCTGACATGAGAGGTCCAGCTGAGGGCACTGTTAAGTGAGACACCAAGAATTTCAATACTTTTGGAGATGGGAATATTAGTAGCATTGAAGGTAATGTACGAGTCTGGCAATATCTGTCTATTGGTAAACTGTATATATTTAGTTTTACTAGCATTAAAAGAGACAAGGTTGTTTTGTCCCCATTCACTGATTGTAGATAGATCTTCATTTATGGAGATGGCTGTATTGAGTTGAGAGGTAGAGATATTAGACTTTGTAAATGGATGTCTGAGTGTGAATGAACTATGTAGTGTTGAGTCATCTGCATATGAGTGAATGGGATTGTGAGTGACAGATAAGAGATCATTAATATGAACCAGAAATAGGGTTGGCGCCAGAACTGATCCCTGCGGCACGCCGGCGTTAATTGAGTGGAAATTCGAATATACATCATCTACTTTTACTCTTATTTTCCTGTCACTAAGATAAGAAGAAATCAAAGGAACAAAAGACGTTAGTCCATAGCAAGGGAGTTTGGACAGCAGGGAACGGTGCCATACTCTGTCGAAAGCTTTAGAGATATCAAGAGCTACTGCATGAGTTTCTCCCAAAAGATCTATTGATTGATGGATGGTATGAGTTAAGAGATTGAGTATGTCAATGGTGGATCTTTCGTGGCGAAAACCGTATTGTCTATCATTAATTAAGTTGTTGGATTCAAGATGTTTAACAATATGCTTATTAATTAAAGTTTCAAATACCTTACCAAGAGAAGATGTGATAGCTATTGGTCTGTAATTGGAGGGGTCAGACGAACTTCCTTTCTTCGGAACTGGGTGGATATTGGCTTCTTTCCATGAATTTGGGAATAAAGAAGTACGTATGCATAGTCTGAATAATTTAGCTAGGACAGAGGCAAGTTCAGGGGAACACTTTTTCAAAACAATTGGCGGAATTCCATCTGGACCCGGAGCTTTGTTGGTAGGTAAATTGTCTAGGATGGATTTTACAAATCTTGTCTGCATTTTAAGTGGGGCAATTTTGGGAGAATCAAGTTCCAGTACTGAGACATTCTGGCTGGTATCATCTATGGTAGAGTTTCTTGCAAAGGTACTAGCAAAGATATCTGCTTTCCCACGTGGGTCATTTGTAATATTGCCATTTGAAGATTTTAGTGGGGGAATGGAAGATGACTTGTTAAAGCTATTATTGAAAGAATTAAGAGTTGACCAGAATATTCTATTGTCATTAGGGTTGTTAAGTAGTTTTGATGCTTGCTTTTGAAGAAAGTTTGATTTAGATAGATTTAATACAGCTTTTGCATGATTTCTAGCAATTTTAAATTGGGAGAGTGATTCAGGTGTTTTTGATTTTAAGTAAGAGTTATATGCTAATGACTTTTGGGCTGTTGCTCTGGCACAATTGCCATCAAACCATTTTGGAGAGTTTGATCTTTTAGTGAATTGTTGACTTGGTATGAATAAATCCATACCAGCTAGTATTAAGTCACAAATGTGGGACTGGGTAGAATTGGGATCACTAGAGAAGAAAGACTGCCATGGAACATCAGCAAGATAATTTCTAAATCCATCCCAGTCTGCCCTGTCAAAGTGCCATCGGGTCACCCTGACAGGTTCGGAATGGGGAGGTGTAGGAGGGTTAACTAATGAGGTTTTGATGAGATTGTGGTCAGAGGATCCAAGTGGTGACAGTACCTCTATCCTGTATTGATCTGGATTATTTGTCAAGAATAAATCCAAGAGATGGGCATTATGGTAAGGGTTATCAGGTATTCTGGTTGGTTGCTTTACCAACTGGGTGAGATTAAACGATTCCGCAAATAGCTCGCATTCTAGACCAGCGTCGTCAGTCCGGGCAGAATGCAATAGCCATTCAACATTGTGTATGTTAAAATCACCCAAAATGGTAATTTCATTGCCAAGGGCAAGGTCAAGGTTACTCAACTGAGTGGATATGGAATCAAATACACTGGGTTCCGAAGAGGCATTGGGGGAACGATAAACTACACAGATATATTTGGTAATGTTTTGGCAATTTAATTTATATAATGAGTAATCAAAATTGGATGAAGTGAAGTTTAAAATAGTATCAACTGCATATTGGGATTTGATATAACAACAGGTGCTGTAAGTACATCGGAAAGTACTATAATTTTTTATCTTATTAAAAACTTATTAATTTTGAAATACAACTGTTTAAGCCCTGCTTGAGTGGCTTATACTGTTTTTTTTTTTTTTTTTTTTTTAATTGAGGCGAAGATGCACTTGACTATTTTTTTTAATGCGAGGAAGAAGGAACCAAAGGCCATGAGCCCGCAATAACAGTTCCCTCCAAGAGAAGAACAAAATACGAGAGAGCCAAATTCAAGATCCGATCATTTCTAGATGCCAGGACACACTGCGTTTGAAAGACTGGAGATCATAGGCAGCAGGAAATCATAATCTCTGTACTCGTTAGCATTATTAATTAACAATATATATCTGAGGGGGTAATTTAGGTTAGTAAATGTTATTCAGACATGTTGCATTCAGCCAAGTATCACCAACCTCTCAAGTGCATCTTCGCCTCCAAAAAAAAAAAAATAATAATAATAATAATAATAATAATAAAAAAGTATAGGCTGGGGCCGAGGCCGAGGCCAGGTCATTACCAGCTTCTCAACTGCAAGGCATAATGACCTGCCAAGGCCATTCTATTGTTTATATATTTTTATTCATAAGGTGGGGGGGGGGAGAGACAGGTGGACATGGGAGGGACAGAGGCCGTTGGGTTGGGGGACATGCCTTTCATCTTGGGAGGACAGGGATGCTGGTGGGGATGGGAGGAGGGAGGGGAGGACTCAGGGATGGGGAGAGCTGGTGGCGTCGGGGGATTAGTGGGAAGAGAATGAAGGCTGAAAATACGAAAGAAGGAATGGGAAGATTTGCCGAAGAAAGCAAGAAGATAGGGTATGGAAAGACAGGAAGCCTTAGTGTGAGAGGGTAAGTAAAACAAACAAACAAGAAGTGTTTATATGTGTATGATAAGCAGAGGTGTAAGGAGTGCCACAGTGTGCCACTCATTGGCACTTTAGCCAAATATGAATTGTTTTGTCAAGGTAGGAGTAATATTCAATTCATCATCTTTTTCTGTGCACTACTGGACATGGGCAATATGACTATGACCAACAGAATAAGCAGTACAAAAGGAACAGACAATTTGGATTGGGAGAGTTACGACAGCGGGGCTGGTGGTGGTAATTAACGATAATCGCAGCCACAACTGTGTCTGGTTAAGCTCCGTCGAACAGTCTAGTTTTGCTGGACAAAGAGCCAATTGAAATTAAGTAGGGATATCAACCATCATAAAGCCAGCTTCTCATTGGTTAGGGTCACCTGGCCGTCAAGAAACAGTCAACTTGGGTCGCCACCACACAGGTGACGTGTTACCTGTTCTGAGAGTCAAGCTTTTGCTGACGCTAACCAATAACAAGCAAGATACCAAGACAGGAAAATATACACAGGGTTTTCATTGGCTACAGGCGTTGCTGAATCAGTAACTCATAGCTAACTTTATTCATGAAATTTTTAGTTTTGGGTCCATGTTTATACTACAATGACATTCTATGTAATTCAGTGTACTTTTTTTTTTTCTTACACACATGTATCAGAATATCCTAAACCAGGAAAGCATTCGGTACCAAGCTAAGGTAGTATATATATATATATATATATATATATATATATATATATATATATATATATATATATATATATTCCATTGTACAGATAAACTATAATAAAGTATTCATGCACTAAATGACAGAAATGTGCTTAAGTTTTGGGAAATATATGGCTGTACGATAATCTTGGCGGCGCTGTGCGACAACCTCGGATCCGAGAAATTCCAGTTTTCCAATCCATTCCCTGCAAGCAGCTCAGTCACCTACAAGCATGGAAGGGGTACAGACGTCGCTCCTCCTTCTCCTTGTAGGGGTAATCTTAGTCTCCCCCAACCACACCACTACGTATCATGGGTGAGGGGGTATTGTTTGTCACTATTATAACCCATTCCATTTTTTTAAATATATCAAACTGCTCAAAAGTTCAGTTTCGAAATTACTGGTAAAGGCAATGTGCTGGTTTTTTTTTATAGTGGAACTTATAGTTATATCTTTATTATCTTTAAATATATCTCTTGGTTATTTTGAAGTTTCGTCCCTGAGAGAGAGAGAGAATCAGATACTTGTTTCACACTACTTTTCACTCTCTCTCTCTCTCTCTCTCTCTCTCTCTCTCTCTCTCTCTCTCTCCTTTTGCGATTATTACAAAGAAGACAATAATTCTGATAAGGAACCACTGTTTTAGGGCTGATTTGACTAGTAACCAAGGAGATTCAGAGATGGAGAACCACAATGCGTTCACTCTAACCTGGCAAAGATCCCTAACCCTTTTTGGCTCAGTTGATGGCCAGGTGTAGTCAGACTGGAGAGGTGTTTGACTAGTAACCAAGGAGACTCATACACTAATTTCTCATAGCTTTTTATCATTTGCTTCTGTGGGGTTTAATTCACACACACACACACACACACACACACACACACACACACACACACACACACACACAAAGATGAGTCAGGGGTTCACAAGAGCAGTACTGAGGTAAGGATGGTTTTACACTGGCTAATCCCACGCACTCCTTCCTGCCTCTCCTCACCCTGCCTCTCTTCTCTCCTAAACCCCTTCTGCCCTGTCACTCCCCTTTCCCCTGTATAGGACTGGCCGTGTCACGTGTAAGGGCACGGGGGTGTGGAACCTTCCCGAGCCTGGGGACTTTCCGATCAGGCGTCATTGAGCTGTGGGTGAAATTCCTTAACTGAGAATGTGCATCGCTGTTTCCTCTAGCCCTCTCGCCTAGGCACGACTTTCATCTAACCTCTATACACACGTTACTAGCTATTGTGCAGTGTTATGATATCTTAATGTACTAACACACACACACACACACACATAATGTTTTCTCTCCCCAACAGACACCAGCTTTGGCGAATCCAAAGGGCAGGGCTCAATATCTCGTCTCTTGGGCCACAGGTGGATTTGTGGGGTGGAGGGGATGGGTATGTGGATGCCAGAGTCCCACCCAACTACACCAACACGCTCGACCAAACACTCAACCAGCAAGGAGTGAATTATACTGTGACAATGACGGATATTCAGAGGTGAGAGAGAGAGTGTGTTATAGATACAAATACCATATGGTCCCTACGAGGCGGTCCGGCCTTAATACTAATACAGTACTGTAATTATAGGAGCAGGAGAAAAGGATAGCACAGCAGAAGGCTCTCTCCCCCACCCTCCAGACCCTCCGGCATTTGCCGTACAGGAAACAAGAGGAAGTAATGCCTTGCAGGAATGAAAAACCTGAAGGAATTTTATAGGATCGGCAGAAAGTAGAATAATATGGAAAAGGATAATTTGGGCATACAGCCACATACTTACTCTATGCATGCACTTTTTTTTTTACTTTTTTTTTTTTTCATATAAAACAGATGCATAGAATGTTTATCTATTATATTTGCCCAAAATATTGTCTATGTTGATTACTAGTTTAGGTGTATTGTGTTTAATAAATAGATGAACGCAGACGCGAATATGCAATAATTGCTCCATCCTAACTAAACGATACCAATGGCGTCGAGGTACATGTCCAGTCTCTTTTTAAATATATTTATGGTACCACTCTCAATCACATTCCCAGGGAGTTTATTCCATCCACTTACAACAGAGAAATTTAAGAAGTTTTTGGTTGTATCAAGATTAGCCCTCCTTGCTTGCAACTTCATACCATTTCCTCGAGTTACAGTCAGGGCAATTACTGTGAATAGCTTGCTTGAACCAATATTACTAAAGCCTTTCAAAATTTTATAACATTCAATCAGTTGTCCCCTGAGTCTCCGTTTTATAAGAGCGAATAGGTTTAATTCCCTGAGCCTCTAGAGATATGGTTTATTCCTCAGGGACGGGATTAACTTGGTAGCCCTACGCTGGACCGCTTCCAGTATTTCTATATCTTTAACTAGGTGAGGCGCCCGAAATTGCACTGCAAACTCTAAGTGTGGCATGACTATGCTTTTGTATAGTGGGATTACAATATCTTTGCTTTTATATGTAAAATGTCTTTTGATGAAGCCTAGGGCCCTGTTGGCTTTATTGGCGGCAGAGATACATTGATTTGAACATTCTAGGTCGTCTGAAATTAGTACGCCTAGATCCTTAACTAGTGAGGACTTGCTAATGATTTGGCCCTTCATTTCGTAACCATACCTTTTGTTTTTCTTCCCACATTGCAGCACCTGACATTAGCTTACACTGAAGGGCATTTGCCATTTTTCTGACCAGCTGATAATTTTGTTAAGGTCATTTTGATGGCTAATTCTGTCTTCTTCAGTTAATATAGTGTTGCCGATTTTTGTATCGTCCGTAAATTTAGAAATGAAGTTGTTTAGGCCAACATCGATATCGTTAATATACATAATAAATAGGACTGGTGCCAACACTGATCCCTGAGGAACACCACTGGTCACTGGAGCCCAGTCTGACTCTACTCCATTTATAACGACTCGTTGCTTTCTCTCACTTAACCAGCAACGTATCCACCTATGAATATTTCCGTCAATTCCAAGTGATCTTACTTTTGTCATTAGTTTATCATGCGGCACTTTGTCAAAGAGAGAGAGAAACCGAATCTTGCTAAATGTGTGAGGATAAAGAAAGGGAATGAGTAAGTGAGAGAGCGAGACAGCGTGAGAGTTGAGAGAGTGAGAGAGGAAGAGAACAAGGGAGAAAATTAGAGAAAATATCTTACTCTTACCAAACACTGAGAGAGAGAGAGAGAGAGAGAGAGAGAATATTAGTGACAACATAATTCTCTCTCTCTGTCTCTATCTATTTGTCTGTCTGTCTATATATTTATATTTATCTATCTGTCTGTCTGTCTTTATATTTGTGTATCTATCTGTCTGTCTATCTATCTATCTGTCTTTATAGCTATGTGTATGTATGTATGTATGCATGTATGTATGTATGTTTATATCTATATATCTATCTATCTATCTACCATTGTCCCGAACATTAAATTATACAGAACATTCTCTCTCTCTCTCTCTCTCTCTCTCTCTCTCTCTCAGCGTGATAGATGCAGAGAGGCAGGCCGTGACGTCACTGCCTACCCGAAGACCCGATGGAAGGATTGAAACAGGAACGTATCATCAGTGGAAGGACGTGAGTAGATAGACAGATAGATAGATAGATAGATACAGATAGATAGATAGACAGATGTACTGATAAAGATATAGAAATGTAGAGGATTGATGAATGGATGGATAGATCGATAGATAGATAAATAGATGGATAGATAGATAGATAGCGAGATAGATATATGGATAGATAAATATATAGACAGGTAGAGGATGGATGAATGGATGGACAGATAGATAGACAGATGGATGGATAGATAGATACATAGATAGACAGACAGATGGATGAATGAATGGATGGACATCGATAGATAGATAGAGAGAGAGAGATTGACAGATGGGTGGATGGATGGAAGGACAGACAGACAGACAGATAGATAGATAGATAGATGGGTGGATGGATAGATAGAAGAACTGAAGTCGGCACCTATCACCAGTGGGAGTAGATAGATAGATAGATAGATAGACAGAGGATGGGTGGGTGGAGAGACACAGGATGGATAGATGCAGAAATAGATTAAATGATTGGCTGGGTGATTAGAAGACTGATAACAGATAGATAGACAGATAGACAGATGGACAAATAGACTGATTGCTTACATGGCTGGCTGGTTCGCTGATAGATAGAAAGATAAATAGATACAAGCATACATACATACACACATATATACATACATACATACACAGGTCTACATACACAAAGGCAGACAGAGTGATAGCCAGTAAGATAGATAGATAAGCAGATAGACATACAGATAGATAGATAAAAATTAGAGGTGAAAATACTTAGATAGATAACATGACTGGCAGATAGATAGAAGGGGAGAGAGATAGAGTGGTGGATAGATAAACTGATGGATTCTTAGATCGGTGTATGGTTAGACAGATAGACTGATAGATTGAATGATACCTTGATAAATTGAAATGATGATGATGATGATGATGATGATGATGATGATAAGAAGAAGAGGAAGAAGTAGAAGAAGAACGATAATAGTAATAATAATAATAAAAACAACAATAATAATAATAATAATAATAATAACTAATAATAATAATAATAAAAATAATAATAATAATAATAATAATAAAACAACAATAATAATAATAATAATAATAATAAAAATAATAATAATAATAATAAAAAAATAATAATAATAATAATAATAATAATAATAATAATAATACCACTCTCCTCCACAGATTGAAGACTATCTACAAGAGCTGCTTGTTGTCTACCCCTGGCTATCTATTACATCTATCGGGCAGACAGCAAGGGGCAGACAGCTATGGGTGGCCAAGATAGAAATAAATAGCTATTGTTCTAAGCCTACGGTCTGGATAGATTGTGGGATCCATGCTAGAGAGTGAGTAGATAGATAGATAGATGGATGAATGGGTTGTTTGATAGATAGTGAGAGAGACTGGTCGTTGGTTGGATAGACAGATAGGCAAATAGATAGATAGATGGATGGATAGACAGATAGACAGACATAGATAGATAGATGGATGGGTTGTTTGATAGATAGTGAGAGAGACTGATCGTTGGTTGGGTAGACAGATAGGCAGATAGATGGATAGATAGACAGATAGATGGATGGATGGATGGATGGAGAGGTTGTCAGATGGGTTCTTTAATGGATGGATGGAAAGACAGACAGACAGATAGACGGATGGATGGACAGACATAGGTATACTGTATAGACAGATCGATAGACAAAGAGAGACAAACAGATAGATAGACACGACAGGTAAGTAGGATAGACAGACAGACACAGACAGATAGATAGACAGATAGATAAATAATGTGAAAGTTGAGAAAAAGCGAGAAAATTAAGTCGTAATATCCAAAATAAATCGGTATGGAACAGGCATCAAGAGCCACTAGTCACGAAGAAGTGCAAGGGGGTGAAAAAAAAAAAAATGCGCATTCCTTTACTCCGCCATAGTAGAAAATAAAGTGAAAATTCTCCCTATGCTAGTCACGAAGAAGTGCAACACGAGGCATAATGAAAGAACTAGAGTCATCCTTGTGGCGTAAGAGGTAATTTATTCAAGGAGAAGACTTTGCCCTTGAAGTAGGACCTCGAGGGTATACACTCTCTGAAGAGGCCTAGGCTGTGTGTTTACCTCTTACGCCTTCATTGAGCTGCTGTTGGTTGGGGTGTTGAGTGTGTGGATAGATAGATAGGTAGATAGATAAATAGGTAGGTAGGTAGGCAGGCAGGCAGGCAGGTGGGTAGGTAAGGTAAGGTAGGTAGGTAGATGTATGTATGTATGTATGTATGAATAGATAGACAGACAGATAGATGGATGGACTGACAGACTGGCAGAGAGAGAGAATTTGAGACTGATTTGAATATAGTGCTGGCGATTTTGTGTACGTTTACTGCCATGGGGTCAACGTACACACACACACACACACACACACACACACACACACACACACACACACACACATTAACTCCCTCCCTCTCTCACTCACAAACCCCAAGCCCCACACTACCCAAGTTAGAGAAAGTAAGGTATCTCACCTTCCTTCAGATGGATCGGCCCAGCCACCTGCATATACGGTCTAGATTACCTCACAAACGGCTATGGATGTGACCCTTACGTGACCAACTTTTTGAACAAATACAATGTTCACATCATGCCTGTTCACAACCCAGACGGCTACTGTTACTCCTGGCGCTATGTAAGTAGAGCTGGCTCTAAAGCTGGCTCACTTTCTTGTTTACTAGGTTTGGGTGAGTGATGATGGTGATGATGATGATGATGATGATGATGATGATAATAATAATAATAATAATAATAATAATAATAACCGGGGAGCACTCAGAGAACGCATACCTCCGCCAATGCCACTACAGGATCCGGATCCTCCCTCAAATGTAATAATGTTACTCTCGGCCCATGGCCCACCTTTCCACAAAATTCCATTGAAATTCACTGAAGACTTTTGGAGATATTGTGTGGACAAACAAACACACAAACAGGGGAATAAATAACCTCCTCCAACTTCGCTGGCGGAGGTAATAATAATAATAATAATAATAATATAATGACGGTAACAATGACGATAATGATGTTGACGATGACAATGAAGAAATAATAATAATAATAATAATAATAATATCGTCCACTCAAAACACATCAGCCTCTCTCTCTCTCTCTCTCTCCACTCTGCATCGTTTTCCAGCATAATACTCTCTCACTTTCTCACAACCTCTCAAACTCACTCAGGTCCATTCTCCACTATCTGCTTCTCCCCCCCCCCTCTCTCTCTCTTAACCCATCCATCTATCTATATCTATTTATCTCGACTATGCATCTATCTATCTATCCATTCATCTATCAACCCTTTTACTCACCCACCCATCCATCCATCAGTTACCCAGTCAGTCAGTCACTCCATCCATCCATCCATCTATCCACCCACCTAACCATCCATCCATCTATCCACCCACCTAATCATCCATCCACCCATCACCCAGTCATTCAGTCCATCCATCTACCTACCCACCCATCCTTCCATTTATCCGTCAATCCATCTATCTGTTTATCTATCCACCAAATCATCAAGCATCTATCTGTCTATCCATCCATCCATACATCCATCAATCCTTGTCTGTTCATCTATTCATCCATCCATCAATCCATCCATCCATCAATCCTTCTATCTGTTTATCTATCCACCAAACCATCGAGCATCTAGCTGTCTATCTATCCATCCATCCATCCATCAATCCTACTATCTGTTCATCTATTCATCCATCCATCCATCCATCCATCAATTCTTCTATCTGTTGATCTATCTATCCATCCATCCATCAATCCTTCTATCTCTTTATCTATCCACCAAACCATCAAGCATCTATCTGTCTATCCATCCACCCATCCATCAGGACCGTCTCTGGCGCAAGAACCGGAACAGGAACCCCAACGACACCTGCTACGGCGTCGATCTGAACCGGAACTACGACGACGGGCACTGGGGGGGCGGGAGGGGGGCCGGTGACCCCTGCAGCAACAACTACCCGGGTGAGTCGGGGCGAGGCTCACCCTTCCACCAAACTTCACTGAAATCCACTGAGAACTTCTGGAAATATCGTCGGGACAAACAGACATACAGATAAACACAGATGAATACACAACCTCCTCCAACTTCGTGGGCGGAGGTAATAATTAACATGTTACTCCTCGGGTGAAAGAAAACGGAGGGAAGAGGGATTCTGTTGAAAGTGAGAAATAGCAGAGGGTAACGTCATTAAAAAAAACACAAATATCTCACCCAATACTCACCCTAGCGCTTTCAGTCTGTAACATCTACTGCACAGGTTCACCCTAGTCACGAAGAATCACTGCCAGCCTCCATATCCAACGAATAATTAACGAAAAACGCGATTGTTCTGGACCGTCTCACTGCACACACCAACGTAGGTGTAAACAAAACGCGTCTGACGTTCGAAAGCGTTACCAGTGTAATGTGTTTCACCATCAAAATTAATCTACAGAGGTAATTTTTAAACATATTTTTCACTAAATGTAATAAACTGAAATTAATTTACGGATCCATTCGCCAAGTAAACGAATGTCGTAACAAACAAAACGAACACGTCATTTTGAGGTAAACGTTTCAAAATCACGCGTTCGTTTCAGCCTTTTGCTTACATTACAAAATTCATCAATATATTTACTCCTTTTGGCATCATTTGGCATATGCATCAAAAGTTTAATTGTATTTTATTTTATTTTGTGACTAATATGTTTAAAAATTACCTCTGTGAATAATTTTGTTAGCGAAAAAGAAAAAAATATTAACTTCCTAACGCTTTCGAACGTCCCGCAGGTTTATTTACATTCCCGTCTCGGTGTTTGCGGTGAGGTGGTCCAGAATTATCGCGTTTTTCGTTAATTATTCGGTCGGTATGGAGACTGACAGTGATTCTTCGTGACTAGGATGAACCTGTGCAATAGATGGTACAGACTGGGGCCGCTAGGGTGGGTATTTGGTGAGATATTTCGAATTTAAATGTCGTCACTCCCGCCATTTGTCACTGTGTAACTGAATCCCTGTCAGCTGCAAGGCTTTTATATCTGTTAACACACACACACACACACACACACACACACACACACACACACACTGGCAGAGCACAATATTTTATTACTGTTATATGTTGTAGCTCTCTCTCTCTCTCTCTCTCTCTCTCTCTCTCACAACATATATATTTTCTTCATTTTTATCTCAGTACTCAAGACCACACGTCTCCCTTAACACCTCATCCTCAGCGATTTATTTCCCATCTCCCATCTTCACTAACCCCTCAACTAACCCCCTCTCTCGCCCCCTCCCCCCAGGCCCCACGGGGTTCTCAGAGGTGGAGACGCAAGCAGTGAGGGATTATACGAATGAATTACAAAGTACAAGGAATTTGGCAGCTTTCTTCACCATCCACTCATATGCTCAACAGTGGCTGTATGCGTATGGCTGGAGTGGAGAGTCGGTGCCGGAGGAGCCTGAAGTGGTACGTACACAGAATGACGTACATGAATATATACGGACATACATGCATAATATATACACATACACACACACTGCCTCCAACAGTACCTTAGTGGATACACACACACACACACACACACACACACACACAGTACATTATCATTAACTTATTTTTTAACCTCCTAATTCACCCATAAGGACATTAGTTTTTGTAGCTCCCATACGATTGAGATTTAGGCCCACGGTGGTGCTTTGTTGATAGGTAAATAGATAGATATAGATAGACATAGGTAGATAGATAGATAGATAGAGCAACAATGGTCCAATACTTAACATTCTGAGCTTGCACGTGTAGGGAAAAGATTTGTATGTATTAGAATTATGTGAGAGGGAGAGGGAGGCCGAGGATAAGATGGAGGGATGGAGCGGAGAGGTATATGAGAGAGGGACGGGGGGGGGGCGGTGTGAGCTGCGAGCAGGGCAGTGAAATGGCGTTGGACAGGGCGACATGGAGGCGATTTGTTTGTGGCCACCCCTTACTGGGTTTAGGCGCCTGGCAATAGATGGATGGAAAGTTATGTGTCTTATTGGCTCTCGTGCTGTTGATAGGCGATGAATGAAGGCTCCTGTGTGAATATTTAATTTTTTTGTTTTTTTTCAGAGTCGCGTTGCTCAGATCGGAGTTAACGCGATTGAGTCTGTATACAACACACGGTATAGGTATGGGTCCTTCTACAACGTTGCGTGTAAGTAGTGGTAGTAGTAGTAGTAGTAGTAGTGGTGGTGGTTGTAGTAGTGATGGTAGTAGTAAAAAAATGATAATAAGGATAATAATAATAATAATAATAATAACAATAATAATAAAAGTAGGTGCATCGTTGTAGATCTTAGTACTAACATAATGATAATAATAATAATACCTCTATCTGTCTGTCTATCTATCAGTATCTACTAGTAAATCTATCCATCTATCTATCTGTCTGTATATCTATCAGTCCATCTGTCTGTCTATCTGTCTATCAGTAAATCTATCCATCAGTCAACCTATACCCAAACTTCTACACATCTCTGTCTATTCATCAATCCATCAATCTGTCTATCTACCTATCCATCTATCTGTCTATCTATCTATCTGTCTGTCTACCAGTAAATATATCCATCCGTCAATCTATCTGTCCAATTTTTCACGTGTCTTTCTGTCTATTTATATGTATCTATCTGTCTATCCATCTGTCTATCTATCTATCTATTAATCTGTCTATCTACCACTAAATATATCCATCCTTCAGTCTATCTACCCAATTTTTCACGTGTCTGTTTATTTATCTATCTATCTATCTATCTGTCTACCAGTAAATATACCCATCCGTCAATCTATCTATCAGCCCAGTTTTTCACGTCTTTATCTATCTTTATGTATCTGTCTGTCTATCTATCTGTCTGTCTATCTATCTGCCAGTAAATATAACTATCCGTCAATCTATCTGTCTATCTATCTGCCAGTAAATATATCTATCCGTCAATCTCTCTATCAGCGCACTTCTTCACGTGTCTTTATTTATATATATCTGTCTATCTATCTATCTATCTATCAGACCCAGGGTTCGGCCTGTCGATAGATTGGAGTTACAGCAGAGGCGTAATCTATTCCTACCTTCTGGAGCTACGGGATAAGGGCGAATATGGCTTCCTCTTTCCCCTCACCCAAATCGTCCCTACTGGGGAAGAAACCTGGGCAGGCCTGATGGCCGCTGTTATGGCCATTTAGAGAGAGAGAGAGAGAGAGAGAGAGTGAGGGGGGAGGAACACTGATTGGTAAGATAAAATTGCTAAGGAGAAATGAGAGAGAGAGAGAGAGAGAGTAGATAGAATTTAGAGAGAATCCTTTCTGATAACAATATAAATTAGAAAAGGAGAAACAGAGAGAGATAGAGATGAGAAAATGCTGAGAGAGAGAGAGAGAGAGAGAGAGAGAATACTAAACAATAAAATATATATATAATCAAGTCTCCCTACTAATATACCAAACATTGTTAATCTCAATAAATCTAACATCTAACACTAACCCGTCACTATCCTCTAACATCATCTAAGAAATACCATCTAATATCTAACAGTATAGCATCACCTAACATCATCTAAACCATCAAACATCAAAGTCTAAGCATCTAATCTAACAAACATCAAACTGACACTTACTATCATCTAACATCGTAATCAAACATCTAACACTTACTAACCAATCACTATCACCTAACATCATCAAACTTATCTATCAGTAATATCTAACTAACCTGTTACTATAATCTACTCCTCTAACATCATCAGGAATCTAACATCTAACGTGTATTAACCCATCACTATCATCTAACATCATCACACCTATCTATCTGTCTATCTAACCTCAAAGTAATTAACCTCAAAATAGATTATGTATAGGAATTGAATCTGTACAGGTGTGCTGATTACCTGCTTTGCCTAATTAAGAGGTCTCACCTGTATGGGATCCTCGTCGCATCCCCCGGGCTCCTATGACCCGTTTAGCTTTGCGAGAGAGAGAGAGAGAGAGAGAGAGAGAAGGACAGATAGGCGAAGAGGCAGAGGAAGAGAGAAAAGAAATGAGAGGAAGTTGGAGGGAAAAAAAAGAGAGAGAGAGAGAGAGGGATGGGAAAGAGAGAAAGAGTGAGAAACATGGGAGGCAATATAGAGAAAGGAAAAGTAAAGAGAGGGAACGTGCAATAGATGAAACCTGGATTGTACGGTACAGCAGAAATCCAAGCGCATGAAATACTTCGACTTTGTGCTTCAAAACCTCAGATAATAATAATAGCCATCCATCCATCCATCATCCAGTCCTACATTGCCCCATGAGGAGCGTAGGAGCCCGGGGCTAGGCAGTTGGTGTCGACATTTAAGATGAGAGTGACCAGCCTCACTCATCCCTGAGTGGTATTACATGAGCAATCAACCCCAACCACCCCTTGGATATAAACCTTCACCGGCTCAATCCGATTGGAGCGCAATAATTACCCACTAAACCACCAGGCGCCAAAATTTGGTTATATGGTTACCACCCAGCGTAGTAAATGGTTTCCTGGTGTACAGGAAACCGTTTGGCTTGTCACTCAGTGTAGTGCACCGCTTCTCGTCCGATGATGATGATAATAATAATAACAATAATAATAATAATAATAATAAATTGTGGTAGGTGGGGGTGCCCATCATCCACTCACTCAGTGTAGAGATGCCATATGATCTCTGTGCTGACAAGCCAAATGGTTTCCTGTACCCAGGAAACCATTTACTACGCTGGGTGGTAACCATATAACCGGGGTTTCTGGCAGGGTCAAGTGTCCCCCAGATTCCCCAACCCAAAATCAATCATGGCAGTCGTTTCAGAGAGCCTCGGGGGCCCAGTGCCTCGTGGCCCATTGGATTGGCCAAACTTGGGCTGTCTGGACATCGCTACTCCTCACCCTGCCTGAGGGTGGGAAAGGAGGTCCGGATGAATAATAATAATAATAAGACTGTAGCTGCCCTAGCCAGTCCCTGCTGTGCACCTCTGCTAACACTGTTGTCTGGCACAAGTTACGTTTTTTGTACAAACTCCAAACCCGTTGGTCCACCTGCACCACAAACTGTACACACCTGCTGCCCGACCACACAAACTATACACACCTGGTGCCCGACCACACAAACTATACACACCTGCTGCACGACCACACCAACTATACACACCTGCTGCACGACCACACCAACTATACACACCTGCTGCACGACCACACAAACTATACACACCTGGTGCACGACCACACCAACTGTACACACCTGCTGCACGACCACACAAACTATACACGCCTGCTGCACGACCACGCAAACTATACACACCTGCTGCACGACCACACAAACTATACACACCTGCTGCACGACCACACAACACCTGTAGGAACAACAAGTGCCTCATTCAGGTGTTGGTCTGTCCTGTATGCAAGACCAATAGAAAAGTGTTGCAATGTGGCGGGTTCCGAACATCCTAAGGTGACGCATCAATCGCCTTTACATTCGTCCATATTCGTGTATTTATAGGTATTGTTTTGGGGTAAATTGAGGTGGGAAAGTCATGATCTTTGGACATTTTTAGACCCGTGACCTTGAATAGTAGGTCAAGGTCACTGAAACAGGGTCAGTGTAATGGGGTCAGGGCGCTGTACAATCAAAAGAAAAACTACCGTCACCCCAGGAATGGTCGATGCGATACGAACGTTAGCTGGACTGTGTGGGCAGGTCCCCCCTCCCGTATCTAGTGTTGCCATATCACAATTCCATAGCAAGAGTTGGAATAATGAGCAAGAATGAGCGATATGGCGGGGAAATGTATAAGACGTGTTTGCGTTACCCAAAGCGCCCCGCCAGGGATTAATAATTAAACTCGCACGTTTATTATTGTCTTACTATTCAACACTTATTATCTATAGAATACAACAAATAAATTAATTTGAAGGGTGTTAAATCTCTAGGCATTGACCTTTTTTTTTTTTTTTTATGATAAGTCTAGTAGGGGTGCATGAGTTCATTTGTTTGTTTTAGATGGTTAAATGCTTCAGGGGGATGCTTCAGAGTTAATGTGGATGGGGTGTGGCTGTGTTAGTGGCGGCCATGCGTCGACGCCTTGAGGCTGTTTTGGAAGCAGGGGTGGGTGGGTATACAAAATGTTAAAGCGATTACACTAAACACGTATTATTATTTTCCTTCTAATCAACATTTACTGTATAAGTAGAAAGCAATACATTTTATAATTACACTGAAATTTACCAACTTGTCTTGCATCAGCTGGATTATTATCATACGTCTGGCATGGGTGCACATACTCATTGCCTGTCTGCACGTGTGTTGCCGACTCTACACCATTCTGTTATATTTTTATTGAACGAATTCGGTGCCGGATAATAAAACGTGTTGTCTCTATGCACAGAGGCCAAACGCTCTAATTAGCTTTTATTACCTCTGGCACAATTTCTAATATCTGTCTCACATAGCCGACATTCACGGGTTTGCGGTACAAACTTTCCTGTCCCGTCATTGCACAACACTTCGTCGTTGTGTCATAGTCCATAGCTCTGAAGGGTAACGATAGTTTTTCTTATGACTGTACATCCACAATAAGTATGGTGAAAATAGGAGACGAAAAGTGACGGAATAATAATAATAATAATGATAATAATAATACCACCAGTACAACGACAATCACAGCTACCACCACCACTACTACTACTACTATTACTACTACTACTTCTCTCCTGGTAGTGGTAATAGGAAGTTCATGGTAGTCAGGATGCACCATAGTCACCCTCTAAAATATGCAGATAAGAAGACAGAGAGAAATGTGGATGACAGCAACAAGCACACTTAAAAATGTGTGTGTGTGTGTGTGTGTGTGTGTGTGTGTGTGTGTTAAAGAATATGGATAGATAGATAGATAGATATAGATGTGTAGAAGGCCAGATAGATGAATGCATTGATAGATATAGATAGATGGATAGATAAATAGACAAATATAGATAGATGGATGGATCGATAAAGACTAACAGATAGATACATAGATACGTAAACAGGTAGATAGATAAACAAGTAGTTAAGTAGACAGACAGGCAGACAGATAGATAGACAGGCAGATAGATACACAGATAGATATACTGAGAGAACCTCGTCCAGTCATTTCTTGCTTGGTTAGGTGCGTTCTCTCTCTCTCTCTCTCTCTCTCTCTCTCTCTCTCTCTCTCTCTCTCTCTCTCTCTCTCTAAATGAACTCCTAAATGATCCAGTTGTATTTTTCGTGGGATTTTTTTTAGAGAGAGAGAGAGAGAGTATCCATCCATCCATACATACATACATACATTAATACATACAAATCATACATACCTTCATACATACATACATACATAGGCTATTTGGACACACGCACATGAACACATGTACACAGATAGGCTACTTATACATGTCTGCATCATACACACACACACACACACACACACACACACACGCACACACATTTCAGAGGGTGGAATTTAGGGAGAACTGATCACTCTGAATTTCCTGTCATTGTTGCTACTAGCAGAAAAATAGTAGTAGTGGTAATAGTAGTAGTAATAGTAGTAGTAACCCCAGGCTCAGGTAAGCGTGAACTCAGTCAACTGCAGGCTGATGTTACCCTTCTTCCATAGAGGGAGAGAGAGAGAGAAAGAGGTGGAGAGGGAGTTTTTCCTGGAGACAACAGAAGCTCTAATTATATTCAAGATGTGTTGTGCCGAAATGAAGTAGGTCGGAGTCTCTTATGTCAGCCTTCCACGAAAATCTCTCCTTTTCCTTAAAATTCATCTTTTAAAACCATCCACTCCTCAGATTAATCCACAAGTTGATCCAGAAAGCGAAGGAATCCGAGAAGAATTCAAAAATATGCGAGAAAACACGAAGCGGAATTAATAATCTCACTTCGGCGGTTTGCCGGTTGTTTTGGAAAATCGCGGGAAAAATGTAAACAAAAGCATTTTTCAAACCGCCGCTCTCAAAAAGATTATTCTGCTGCAGTTGTATGAAGCCAAATATACTCCCAGGAATTAGAATATAAAACTGGTATATAAAAATGTTTGGAATATATAATGAGACAAGGCAATAACCAGAAATGTGAGCGAGAGAAATTACTATGTTCAGAGCGGTGTTGTGTGGGGAGTTTTAGGGCGTGTGAAAGCGTGACGTCAACGGAGAGAGAGAGAGAGAGAGAATTTTAATTGTCACAGATGGGTTTGTTTCTGTGGAATTCCCATATCTCTCTCTCTCTCTCTCTCTCTGAAGCTCCTATAGCCCACTTCTCCAGCCATGGTCTGAAGTTGCCCTCCTCCTGCAGTCCACCATCGTCCTTTCGGGGGATAGGGAGGGAGTTGAGGGACGTGTGTATAACCAGGCCGCTCCACCTCCCTGTTATATCAGTGCTACCACGTGAAGGCGTCTCCAACGACATTTCACCAACAGAAATTAGGATGTATTTATTTTTTTTATATCTGGTTTCCTAACACCCTTTCTTAAGCGAATTATTCTGAGTCATAATCTTAATGGCATCTTCCGTGTTGCTGATGCTGTCTGTGTCGGTGGTAAGATAGTAGTAGTAGTAGTAGTAGTAGTAGTAGGAGGTGTGGTTTGTTGTAATAGTAGTAGTAGTAGTAGTAGCGGCAGCAATAGTAGTAGCAGTAGTAGTGGTATGTTGTAATATTAGTAGTAGTGGTAGTAATAGTAGCAGTGGTAGTAATAGTAGTAGTGGCAGTATAGAAGTAGCAGTAGTAGTAATTTCAGTTATTATTATTATTATTATTTATTATTAAATTATTATTACTATTTTTATGATTATTAACATTATTATTATTATTATTATTGTTATTATTATTAATAGTATTATTATTTATTATTATTAACATTATTATTATTATTATTGTTATTATTATTAATAGTATTATTATTATTATTATTACTATTATTATTATTTTTATTATTATTATTATTATTTTTATTATTTTTATTATTATTATTATTATTATAGTCAGTCCCACAGTACTTACACAAGGGCGTCACATGTTCAATACTGCAACTCTGTATGACTTGCATGGGACTGAACACCTGCCATTCTTATCTTAGTTCCTCCTCTTTGACGACTCATTCTCCCAGTTTAACATTACTATCCCCTCCTGTACTTTTTTTTTTATATATCTCCATTATCAAAAAACTTTCCATGGCTAACACAAGAGAGGATAATAAACGTGAAATTTGTGAGAATAAGTCGGTGAGGGACATGTGCTGCGGAGCCATTTTTTCAAACTAAAGAAAACGGGATTATACGGTACTAAAACTTGAGGCATGTTCTCTCTCTCTCTCTCTCTCTCTCTCTCTCTCTCTCTCTCTCTCTCTCTCTAACCAGGAGAGTCACCGGTTACCAGGAGAGTCACCGGTTACCAAGAGAGTCACCGGTTACCAGGAGAGTCACCGGTTACCAGGAGAGTCACCGGTTACCAGGAGAGTCACCAGTTTCCAGGAGAGTCACCGGTTACCAGAGAGTCACCGGTTACCAGAGAGTCACCAGTTACCAGCAGAGTCACCAGTTACCAGCAGAGTCACCGGTTACTAGGAGAGTCATCGGTTACCAAGAGAGTCACCAGTTACCAGGAGAGTCACCGGTTACCAGGAGAGTCACCAGTTACCAGGAGAGTCACCAGTTACCAGGAGAGTCACCGGTTACCCCCCCCTTTCTTTTACCACGCGTTTCCCAGTAATTTGAGTCCTATTCACAAAGATTCTCAAGTCAGGAATATTAATACCTTAAGATTTTTTATGAATACGCACTCAAATTCTTAAAAATGGCGTCGTTTGGTTTCTCCCTAAGTCCTTTCTGTTCCTTTTTAGACCAAGAATCCCCAAGCGTCTGACAGAAAGCAACTTAGCCTTTCTAGTTTTGATTTAGCGACTTTTTAACACGCTTTTCGTTTGAATTTCGCGGCCTTTGTGATATTTGGCAATTTATTATCTATTATTATTATTATTATTATTATTATTATTATTATTATTTTCAGTATCACTATTATTATCAATGTCATCATCATTATCATCATTATTATTATCACTATTACCATCATCATTATCATCATTATCACTTACCATCATCATTATCATCATTATTATTATTATCACTATTACCATCATTATCACTATTACCATCATCATTATCATCATCATCATTATCATTATTATCATTATCATCATCATTATCATCATCAGCTTCATCATCAGTCATTGCAAGTCTTTTCCCTCCACCTCCTGTCTGGTATTTTTCTGCTACGCTTACAATCTGTTGGTGTCCAGTCAGCCTCTTGCTCCATCGGTTATCCCTTATTCTTGCTACATGGCCTGCCCGCCTCCATTTCTGTTCTTTTGTAACTTGTATTTTATCTTTGACTTTGCTCTCTCACCCAAGTAAATCTTTTCCTGTTTCTTAAAGATATTCCCAACATTGACCTTTCCATTGCTCTTTGGGAACGAATTAGTTGATTTTCCATTGATTTTGTCAGTTTCCAGGTCTCACACCCGTACGTCAGAGCTGGAATTAGGCTGTATGCTCGTTTTATACTTTTCGTTTCATACAAAGTGCCAAGCTGCTTTTCATAATGTCTCTATGTTTACCGAAAGCTTTCCATCCAATTGTAATGCGTCTTTTTTATTTCGCTGTCATGGTCTTTCGTTAATTTTAGTGTTTGCCAAAAGTGATTGTACTCCTCGACTTCATCAAAAATTTCTTCGCTTATTCTGATGACGCTCTTTGGTGTTTGTGGATTAAATATTACTTTAGTTATACCTCGGTTTATCTTTATATTAACACCTTTCTCTTTTTAACTCATTATTTCTTGCAATGTCTCTGCTGTTTCTGAGATTAGGACAGTGTCATCTGCAAATCACAAATGGTTTAAGTTTTCTCCATCTGTGTTTACGCTTTTGTTCTCATTCATCTGTCCAACTGTCTCTGTCTGTCTCGCTCTCTGTCCGTATCAATCTGTTTCTATCCGTCTATATCTGTCTATCCTTCCCTCCATCCAGTACTTTCAAGACATGCTGTAAGTAATTTAGGTGACATTGTATCTCCCTGACGCACGCCTTTCTCAATCTTAAAAATAATAATAATAATAATGATAAATAAAAATGACAACTCTTCCTAAGACACTATATATATACGTGACTGACTAGCCCGCCCCCTCAGTCACCCGCAGACATGGAGTGGGTGTGTACGTCGATGCTGCTGCTCCTCTTGATTGTCGTGGGGTCATCTGCCGCCTCTCCTACAACGTATCATGGGTAAGATTAGGGATTAGGCAGTAGAGTAATGATTGTATGGGGATTAGAGAGTATATTGATGGATTGGTGGATGTGTCGGAAGGAGGATAAATTGAATGTGGATTAATGTGAATTGAAGGATAGACGGATTGCAATGGAAAAAGGGAATGTAATAAGGATGAGAGAGAGAGAGAGGAAAGGGAGGACAAAGCAGATAGACTGATAAATAGATAGAGGTACAGATAGACAGACAGGCAGGTAGACAGAGATAGAGACTTTTTATAGACACCAAAAAGAGGAAGTTGGAAGCTGGAGAGAGAGAGAGAGAGAGAGAGAGAGAGAGAGAGAGAGGAGGAGGAGAGGGTTGTAACGAGGTGCTTAGGTAGTTGAGTCGTCTGTGAATGTCCCAGTGCTTGTTAGTGGGGGCTTAGTGTGTGTGTGTGTGTGTGTGTGTGTGTGTGTGTGTGAGAGAGAGAGAGAGAGAGAGAGAGAATAGAAGGAAGAGACATGGATGAAAAAAGAGATCGTCATCATCATCATCGTCATCATCATCGTCATCATCATCATCATCGTCGTCATCATCATCATCATCATCATCATCATCATCGTCATCATCATCGTCATCATCATCATCATCATCATCATCATCATCTCCAAATAGGATGAGGTAGTGTTGAAAAAAGTAAAATTAAATAAATGAATAAATGATAATGGGAGAGCAAATCAACATCATGCTCAGTCAGATGGGCCACGCACTCATTCATTCACCATTCAAGCCCCTGGAATCCTGGGTACACCACATAAATACACCTGACCATACGTACCTTCATAATTTCCCATCAGACTCAATCCTACAAATATCAAGTTAAAAATGAGCGCCCTATCCTTGTCTCACACAACTCACAAAATTCATCCACGCTGCTCGATCCCTGTCAGCTCCCCTGCCTCTTTAGCTCGTCTTTTGCTCACAATCTTTTACGATATTTGTCCACTTTCTTCGAGCCCTACCACATCCCTCTCCAAATTCGCTCAGATAAACCCCTTTCACAACTCTATCCTAATCGATTCACTCCACATGCCCATACCATCTAAGCGCACCCTTCCACTCTGCTCTCCACTGGCTTCCCTTACTCCACATCTTCCACCAATCACACTGTTCCTTCTCCCATCCACTCTCCACACACACACACACACACACACACACACACACACACACACACACACACACACACACACACACTCCGCAACACTCCCATCTCTACTGCTTTTCCTCGTGATTATCCATTTTCACGCCACACCGTAGTCTCACGTCCATATTTTAGAGCAGGCCCCAAAAGTCCTTCTCAGAGGATTCTCGCAGTCGCCATACTCAATCCTCTGCTTCTTATCAAGGCCTTCATAGCATCTGCCACTCTCCTTCCCTATTTTTTTTTAATGTGAGGAAGAAGGAACCAAAGGCAATGAGCTCGCAAAACTGTTCCTATCTATCTATCTATTGCCAGATGCCTCAATCCCGTTTGGGGTGGCCACAAACAAATCGCCTCCAAGCCGCCCTGTCCCCCGCCATTTCACTGCCCTGCTCCCAACTCACATCCCCCTCTCTCATATACCTCTCCACCCCATTCCTCCATCTCATCCTCGGCCTCCCCCTCCCTCTTCCCCCCTCCACCTCACTCACATACAATCTCTTCGTCAGTCTTTCACCCTCCGTCCTCTCCACATGGCCAAACCACCTCAGTGTGTTCCTCATAACGCTTCCTATCACATCCACATCCACACCACAACGCTCCTTTATATCCTCATTCGTCAGCCTGTCTCTCCATGTGACTCCACAGGCTCCTCATAAATAACTCATTTCCACTGCTCTCACTCTTGACTTGAGTCCTTCCAACAACGTCCAAGCTTCACTTCCATATGGTAGAGTTGGTATCACAATACTGTCATGTAGTAATTTTTTCACTTCCATGCTCACTTCCCTGTTTCTTGTCACTGCTTTCAAAGAACCAGCAACCTTTCTTCCCTGCTGTACCCTTTCAAGCACTTCACCCTCTAAACCTCCATCCTTACTCATCACACTACCCAAGTACTTAAACGTACTCACATTTTCCAATTCCTCACCATCCAACCTCGCTGTACATTCACTGACTTCACCCCTCTCAAAGACCATCACTTTACTCTTCCCTACATTCACCTTTAGATTCCGTTTCTTACACACTCTCCCAAACTCATCCACCAAGCCTTGCAGCTCCCCTTCGTCTTCACTCAACAACACAATATCATCTGCAAACAGCAGTACAGGGAGTTTCCAAACACTATCCTCTCTCACCAGGGCCACTCCAACATCCACTACCCAACCTTGTACCTCTTTTATTGCCCCATCCATGTACAGATTGAACAACCATGGAGACATGACACATCTCTGTTTCAGCCCAACTTTCAAAGAGAAAAATTCACTTAGTTCACCATCCACACGCACTGCAGCCTTCGCACCATCGTACATACTCTTCACAGCATTCAACAACTTCCCATCTACTCCATATATTCTTAACACTTTCCACAATCCTTGTCTATCCACCCTGTCATATGCTTTCTCCAAATCCATGAAAGCCGCATACAACTTCTTTCCCTTCTCTAGAAACTTTTCCACTAAAGATCTAAAAATGAATATCTGATCTACACAACCTCTTCCCTTCCTAAAGCCTCCCTGTTCTTCTCCAACTAATTTCTCTGTTCTTTCTCCAACTCTGTCAATAAGTATCCTATCATACACTTTTCCTATTATACTAAGAAGACAAATGCCCCTATGATTGCCACACACTTCCTTTTCCCCTTTTCCTTTTGTACAAGGGAATAATTATACCTGACTTCCAATCCTCCGGGACTCTACCTTCCTCCCAGGCCAATCTGCACATCTTCCACATCCATTCTACTACTATCTCTCCCCCATGCTTCAGCATTTCACCACACACTCCATCAATTCCTGGGGCTTTCCCCGATTTAACTTTCTTCATTGCTTCCACAACTTCTTTCCTACTGATTTCTTCCTGTCTTCCAAGAGAAAAACAAAATGCAAGAGAGAGCCAAATTCAAGATCCATTCATTTCGAGATGCCTGGACACACTGCGTTTGAAATACTGGAGATCATAGGAAGCAGGAAATACAGACAGAGGGAGACAGTTCCAGAGTTGACCTGTTGCACAAATGAAAGACTGGGAGTAACGGTTAACTCTTGCATTAGAGAGTTGGACAGAAAAGGGGTGAGAGTTTGCTGCTAGACGGGTGCTACGTGCCCGTCATAGAGGTGGAGGAATGCAAGCAGACAGTTCAGAGGAACAGTGACCATTGAAGTAGCGATAGAAAAGAGATAAAGATGCAACAGTGCTGCGAAGAGACAGAGGTTGAAGGGAGTCAGTAAGAGGGGGAGAGTTAATGAGACGAAAAGCCTTTGATTCCACCCTATTGAGAAGAGCTGTATATGGGGTGCCTCCCCACACATGAGAGTTGTGTTCCACACAGGGGTGGATAAAACCCCTGTATAGAGTCAACAATTGTGCAGGGGTGAAGAAGGAACGGAGTTGGCTAAGCACACCCAATCTCTTGGAAATAGATTTTACAAGAGATGTAATATGATCTTTCCAAGACAAGTCCCGAGCAAATGAAACCCCAAGCATGTTCAAGGATGATGCAGGATTAAGCTGAATATTATTAAACATTAGTGGGTATACCTGTGAAAGATTTTGTTGGGTTGATAGGTGTAAGAACTGAGTCTTAGATGCATTAAAAACAACCATATTATTTTTGCCCCAGTCAGAGATACGAGCCAATTCAGACATTAGGTGTGCCATAGCCTCATCCCTTGTTTGTTGAAGTAACTGTTGAGATGGACGTTGCGGGAACCGAATGGATAGGTGAAGGGTGGAGTCATCAGCATATGAATGGATAGGGTTAGATGTACAGCTTAGAAGGTCATTGATGAATAAAAGGAAGAGAGTTGGTGATAGGACAGAGCCCTGAGGAACACCACTGTTAATAGATCTAGGAGAAGAACGATGGCCGTCTACAACAGCGGCTATAGAACGACCAGAAAGGAAGCTAGAGATGAAGGCACAGATAGAAGGATAGAAACCGTAAGAGGGTAGCTTGGAAATTAGAGATTTATGCCAGACTCGATCGAAAGCCTTTGAGATGTCAAGTGCAATGGCAAAGCTTTCGCCAAAGTCCCGAAAGGAGGATGACCAGGAGTCTGAAAGGTAGGTGAGAAGATCGCCTGTGGAGCGTCCCTGACGGAACCCATACTGACGATCAGAAAGAAGGTTGTGATAGGAAAGATGCTTTAAAATTTTTCTATTAAGAATTGACTCGAAAACTTTTGAGATACAGGACGTTAAAGCAATTGGACGATAGTTAGATGGGTGGGAGTGGTCACCCTTCTTTGGGACTGGCTGAATGAGAGCAAACTTCCAGCAAGAAGGAAAGGTACAAGTTGACAGACAAAGGCGAAAGAGTTTGCTTAGGCAGGGTGTAAGCACAGAAGCACAGTTCTTGAGAACAACAGGAGGGACTCCATCAGGCCCATATGCCTTGTTAGTACTGAGGCCAGTGATGGCAGAAAATACATCAACTGAAGAAATTTTAATGTCAGCCATGAGGAAGTCAGAGGGGGGAAGTGATGGAGGAACAGCACCGGAATCGTCTAAGGTGGAATTGGAGGAGAAAGTCTGAGAGAAGAGATCTGCTTTATCAGTAGAAGAAAAAGCTACAGAGCCATCAGAGTAGAAAAGAGGAGGGAAGGATGATAAGGTAAAGTTGCTAGACGGGTTTTTGGCAAGGTGCAAAAAGGAGCGGGAAGAATTCGAGTCAGAGAGTTGAGAGAATTTTGTACGGGTGAAATTATTTTTAGCAGAGCGAAGAACTGACTTAGCACGATTCCGGGCAGAAACATATAAAAGATGTGATTCAGGGGTGGGTTGGCTCCGGTACCTTTTGTAGGCCTTCTCCTTGTTGCAGACAGCATTAGAACAAGCGTGATTAAACCAAGGCTTTCTTGCATTAGTCAAAGGATATGAGAAAGGAATGTATGCTTCCATGCCCGAGAGAATAACCTCCGTAATACGCAAGGCACACCCAGATGGCTCACGGCCATGGAAGCAATAATCATTCCAGGGAAAATAAAAAAAAGTACTGCCTGAGGACCTCCCAGTCCGCGGCTCCAAAGTGCCACAGACGACGTTTCTTTGGAGGGTCCACAGGCCGTACTGGAGTGATAGGACAGGTTATGGTGATAAGGTTATGATCGGAGGAGCCCAACGGAGAGAAAAGATTAACAGTGTAAGCAGAAGGATTAGTTGTAAGGAAGAGGTCAAGTATGTTGGAGCTCTCGCCAAGGCGGTCAGGGATACGGGCAGGGTGCTGTACAAGCTGCTCTAGGTCATTAAGGATAGAAAAGGTGTAGGCTTGTTCACCAGGTGCCAGTCTACTTTGCAAAATTTAACTCTCCGTTTTATCACTGCATCCAGGTACTAAAAAACGCAATTTGTCTTTCTCCTCTTACCAGATAGATAGATAGATAGATAGATACAGATAGACAGAAGCCCAGAGAGAGGGGGGCAAAGAAGTGAAGGATGGATTTCGCTAACGTGAGGAGGAGGAGGAAGAGGAAGAGCAATTAGAGAGAGAGGAAGGGAGAGAGGGATGAAAGGAATGAGAGAGAGAGACGAAGGAAATTAGAGAGGGAGGGAAGGAAGAAAGAAAGGAGAGCAATAAAAGAGAGAGGAAGAGAAGAGGAATGTGAGAGAGAGATCTGGTAACAGGAAGAGGCATTTAGATGAGAGAGAAAGAGAGAGAGAGAGAGAGTCCCAAGGTAACAACAGGTAGACAAGGACACTCTCTCTCTCTCTCTCTCTCTCTCTCTCTCTCACCTACCCACCCACACCCACACACACCCACAAACCCACACCCCCCCCAACACACACACAGTACATGTCCAAAAAAATGCGTAATCCATCGCTCTTTGAAGTTAACAATAGGGAGGCGGCAGGAAAAAGTAAGAAAACAACAACAGCAACAAAGAAAGTCAGGCTTCAGGTGAGATGCAGGTGTGTTTGTACAGTTGAATGAAAAAGTTTGTCATTTGATATCCTTGCAGCTTTGTGTCGCGTGTGTGTGTGTGTGTGTGTGTGTGTGTGTGTGTGTGTGTGTGTGTGTGTGTGTCTGTCTGTTCATCTGTCTGTCTGTCTGTCTCTCCATACATCTGTCTGTTTATGTATGGATCTGTCTAAGTGTCTCTGTCTGCATCTGTCACATTTTATCTGTCTATCATTCTATCTATCTGTCTGTCTATCTCTATCTGTTTGCATCTTTCTATCTATCTGTTTAAATGCTTGTCTGTCAGTTCATCCATCCTTCCATCTGTATTCATCTATCTATCTGTCTATCTGTCTGCAGCTACACTCCGTAATTCAGATAACCCCAAATCGCCTCCTTTTCACCCTGCCCTCCTCAATCAGGCTGCCCTCCCTTCATCCCCGTCCCTCCACCTCATCCTCGGTCTCCTCCTCCCCCTCTCCCCCTCCATTTCACCCACATACACTCTTTCACACTCCTTCATCTGGCCTAAAATTGCCATCTCTCCACCTTGAATGCTGAGTTGTAGCAATAGGTCAACACAGGAGATGCTAGTCACGAAGAAGTGCTATTAAATGATGTAGAGAAATATGGGCAATACACCTGTTCAATATGAGGCAGCTCCAGTATGTATTCGGTATGGACGGTGGGTCTTAGCGCCCAAGTGGTGACATGTGCAGGTGTATGGTGTGTAGGGGGACTATGGGCCTAGGGAACGGACTATGAAACCTATACCCAGAATCGGATACATTAAAAAATACAGTAGTAGTAGTTGCAGTAGTGGTAGTAGAAGTAGTAGTAGTAGTAATAGTAGTAGTAATTAATGTTAGTAGTAGTAATGGTAGTAGTAGTTGTAGTAGTAGTTGTAATTGTAGTAGTAGTTGTAGTAGTAGTAGTAGTAGTGGTAGTAGTTGTAGTAGTAGTAGTAGTAGTTGTTGTTGTTGTTGTTTTAGTCAATGAATCAATCAACTTTATTTCGTATTTAACACACATATAACCAGTAAGAGGGACAACGGCCTAGCATTCTCACCAGTAAAGAACATATCCACTAATGTATCATTTCGGGGGAAAAAATAAAAAATAAATAAGATTCTATTATGTTGCTAAATTATCTTGCTTTACCATACACACAAACTATCTTCATACATACACTGCTTTATACAAGTGTACATATACTGTAATACGTACTTATTTACTGCAGCACCACCACGGCCCATTACCACCCAGGTAACTCAAACCCATACCTCTTTTTTACCTATTCACACAGTAACTTGCAATCCTCTTGTTTCTTCGTGGTTTTGAATCCAGTCAATCCTTGAGTTAATAATACCAGTTTCCATCAATATTTATATTATATTTTTCATTAAAGTGATTACAAAGCTGGATAAGGTAATGGCCACAGGTGAAAACGGGAATATTCCTGCTAAGTAAAACATTCCTCTTTGTTAATAAAGATTTCACATATCTTGCCTGTGTCAGTGCTGCATGACGCCTTAACAGAGAAACACCAGATAGCTTGGCCACACTCTGATTACTTGTTACTCTTGGTGACTTATATATTTTCATTATTGCATTAGCATATGCAACTTCAGATGTTCTAAACAGCAAACCTTTTTGTGTTTAAGTCCCATAATGATAACCCATAACCAGGGACACAATATACCTTAAACAAAAACAGCAACGTTTGTGAATTAATGCTCTTGAATTTCCTGTAGACAGAATGAAATTTAGAATAAGAAGAATTTAATCTTATCTCAGTATCATATTGATCTGAAAAACTGTCTTCAGTTATATAGCCTAAACATTTACATGTCTTCACTACTCCATACTGATTCATACAAGGGATACTGTGACCCTCTTTTTGTCTTGTATTAATAACAACTTTGGATTTATTGCTGTTCATTTTCATTTCCAAATTATTTACCTCCGTCTCAAATGGATTTATTGCTGTTAATTTTCAGTTCCAAATTATTTACCTCCGTCTCAAAGGTTTTACACAGTAGCTCAGTGTTTCCTTTTGAATCACCTAAAATTACAATGTCATCTGCATATGCAATGATATTTACTATTAAAAAAAAAAAAAAAAAAAAAAAAGGCAACATCCAACATTCACCTTCGATAAGGTTTTAATTGTATCATCAATGTATAATTTAAAAAGCAAAGGAGAGAGAATTCCCCCTTGTCGAACACCTCTATTGATAGGGTAATATTTACCAAAACAATTATTCCAAATAATTCTCGCGCTGGTGTTCCGTAAATAATTCATAATTAAAACCACGTCTGGGGGAAAATTCCTCTCCAATAAAACGTTCCCCAGTTTAAAATGATTCACATTATCAAAAGCATTTGACAGATCCACAAAAACTGCATAAGATGTTTTCCCTCCTTTAGTGTATGGTTTGATGGTTTCATTTATTAAAAAAACAACCATCAGCAGTAGACAGTCCTTCTGTAAATCCAAACTGCCTACAGTTAAAAACACACTTCCCTTTTAAAACATCTAAAAAATGTAATTCTAAAAGCTTTAAAACACATGATACCATTACTGGCCTATAGTTAGATTAATCTGATGCATTTCCTTTAATCTTTTTAATAATGGGAGTAACATACCCTTCAGCATTTCCACTGGTGTGTAACAATGACTGTAACAAGTGTTTATAAAACGCACCAGTACACCTAAAAACTCCTCAGATCCACGCATCAGTAATGTACAGTGTATGCCATCATGACCTATGCCTTCACGCAGCCTCCTAATTAAAAGTTTCAATCTTTCTACTGACATTTTAATGCACATTTTTCTCCTGCAATACCACACTTCCTTTAATTTAGACAAAAACTCTTTTTCCTCCACAATATCCTCTTCATCCTGATTCTTAAACAACTTTTCACCAAACAACTGGATTATATATTACTGTCATTAGCCATACCATCTATAATCTTAAATGATTTTATCTTATTACTCTGCTTCTTATTTCACCCCAGAAAGAAAGCATATTCTTGCTCTGAAATTTCTCTTGAACAGCTCTAGATCTCTCAGACATTTCATTGCGCTCACAACTGCACAACGCATTCTTAAAAGTTTTTCCTATTCTCTGCCATTCTTTGGTGCTCCTCCGAGGTTCTGTTTCTTCCGCGTTCCAACCATTTCATATAATCATATCTTGATTTAACGTGTAATTCTTTAACACAGCGATTCCACCCACTAATAACCCCAAATCTGCATCTTTTTTTTCTCATCTTTCTGAAACCTAGTGTAAAAAAGGCTACTGAATTAATCATAGCATGGTAAAAGTGTTCTAGTTGAGCTCTGTGCTCCACTGAGACACACCCCATCATTTGGCGAGTAAGCGCTTCACTGTTCATATATTTGTTACGTTCCATACTAACACATCGGTCAGTTTTAATAAATATCCTTGTTACTTATGTTATTCCATTCAGTATAAAAATCATCATCATCAGAACTCGGATCATGATGACATACAGCTGAGCACGAGTCCGTGAATTTAATATTAACTGTAATTGACAAGGGTAAATGATCCGACCCAGTCACGGAATACAACACTTCAATATTGGAAATGCTGGCAGAGGTAGTATCCTTCCCAATGACGTGATCCAGCCATTATGTACAGGAATCACTGTAAGGAATGAAAGTGAAAGTTTGATCATCCAACATCTCAACATCAAAGCACTTTAACTTATCTCTCTGTATAAAATTGTTAAGATTTAACCAAAAGCTGCCAATAAAAGGATCAGGATTAAAATCTCCCATGATATAAACACTATTAAATTTATGATTATTAAAATATACTCCAGGTTACTCAGTGCCGGCAGGTGTTAATAGTAATAATAGTAGTAGTTGGAGTAGTAGTAGTAGTAATAGTGGTCCTGAAACGTGACCTTGGTGGACTGCAGGCTGAAGTTGCCCTCCTCCTGCAGTTCCACCATCGTCCTTTCGTGGGATAGGGAGGGAGTTGAGGGACATGTGTATAACCAGGCAGCTCCACCGCCCGGTTATATCAGTGCCACCACGTGAAGGCGCCCCTCTCCTGTAACGAGTCTCTCTCTCTCTCTCTCTCTCTCTCTCACACACACACACACACACAC
>NC_136976.1:2895000-2905000 GCF_032717465.1 Coenobita brevimanus
ACGCAAGGAACTATGATTTTGACGATTAATGGTGCGCTGCTTGAAAGCGCGCACTTCCTCCACAAGTCCCAAGGGCCCCATCTCCCTGTCGCAGTCCGGGTGCTCCAGGAAGTCCAGAACAAACTCTACATGTTCCCGGAGTGCGCTCAGCTTGGGGATAGCTGGAGTAGTGTCATGCTGAGAGGAGTCCACATCATCGTTGCCGTCCTCGTCGGAATCTTCAATCTGTGTACTGACACCTGCAACTGAAGATGCTATCTCGATATCAGACATGGTCTGATACCTAGGATCGCCCTCGTTGTCATCCAACCACTCACACACTTCGTCTACATCAACATCGTCCCCATGCGCACGTAGACATACATGGAAGTCATCCACGTCAAAACCTAGGAAATCGTGCTCCACGTCCGTTCCGAGAAGCAGACGAGATCAACCATTTTCTAGAGTCCTGACAGGGACTTCCATGCATTGGCCCAGTTGTAGATGGCAGACTTGATGTTGTAGCGGCAAAGGTTTTCCAAAGTCCACTGGCCTCGCATGTCCTGTCCCTCCTTGCGCTCGTCCTCGTCCTCAAGAACAACCATCACCTCGTCCAGGAACTCCCTTTGGTACAGCCTCTTCATTAGCACGATCACTCCTTGGTCCATTGGTTGGATGAGAGCAGTAGTATTAGGTGGCAGAAACATGCACCTAATGCGGCCATTCTCAGCCACCAAGTCCTTGTTGCACGGGTGAGCAGATGCATTGTTGAGGAGAAGGAGGGCCTTTACCTGGTCGCGTGGGATTCCCAGTTTCTCCATCTGGTAATGGATGACCTCCTTGACGAAATGGCGGTGGAACCAGTCTTTGAAGATGTGGGCAGTGGACCATGCCTTCAAGGAATGGTACTAAATGACAGAAAGGACATCCATCACCCCACAAAGACACCGAGGCTGCTTTGCACGACCAACAATAACGGGCTTAAGCCGGTGCACGCCGTTAGCACTGGCACAACAAAAAGCAGATATCCGTTGCTTGGAGAGCTTGCGGCCAGGTACACACTTCTCCGTCTCCTCCGCTAGAGTGTTCGTAAGCAAAGAGCAATAGAATAAACCAATTTCATCAGCGTTGTAGACTTGACCGAGAGTGAGGCCCTCCCTGTCGATCAAGCACTTCACCTTGTGCCGAAACTCCTCTACTCCATCCTCATTGGCGTCCAAAGGTTTACCATGAGACTTACGGTTGTTAAGGCCATGTCGTAACTTGAACGCGAAGAGCCAACCCTCGGATGCCTTGAAGTCTAGGGCATCGTGAAGCCTTGCGAACTTCTCAGCAGTGGCCTTCAGCTCCGTGCCACGCACCAGCACACCAGCAGCACGTTGTTGTCGATACCAAATCAACGTGGAGCGGTCGACTTCAGCATACTTGGGAGTAAACATCATCTCCCTCTCCACATTGCGTTTGCTTTTGGACGAGAAGTCAGCCATGTACTGCATGAGTTTGTCACGGGATCTCTTGATATCAAACAAAGTAGATCGGGCCAGGTTGAATTCACGAAGGATGCGTGAGGAAGACCATCCCGCATCCACCTTGTCCAATATCCCCCTCTTCTTCTCCAGAGTCAAAACCACTCTCTTCCTCTTCTCAGGCGGCGGGACCATCATCACACACACTAATACGAGGCACGAGAGCGGCAGGAGACGCTGCCGCAGGTAAGGCACCACCACAAAAGCGAGCACGTGGGCGGCCATGACGACGAGCGTGCACACACAACGAGAGATGGGTGGTAAGTGGGGAGGATGCAGGGGCACTCTAGCGGATGGTGGCAGAACAACGCACCAAAACACAGCTGGCCCGCGCCGCGCACGCCAAGTTTAAATTACGAGTGGGAAAAAGTCGGATTTTTTTTTCGAAATTTTTGCGGTTTTTGGCCCATTTTGGGAATATTGGATCTCAGGACCAAAACATCCAGTAAATGGGGATGTCCGGAAAGTGGGCGTCCGGATAGTACGGGGATTACTGTATTATTATTACTATGGTGTGAAGATAATTCTCTCTGTCTGTCTGTCTGTCTGTCTCTCTCTCTCTCTCTCTCTCTCTCTCTCTCTCTCAATAAAGATATCTCTGCGCCCTCTAACAAGCAGCCAGTTACCGCAGAGAAAAGGAAAACAGTCAAATTCTTTTAATGGACATGTGGGCGGACATGAGTGGACGGGACGGGGGTGGAGAGAGATTTTTGTTTTTGCTGTTACCTCGCCTGGGGTGGAGTCCGGCGGGGTGTTGTTTTTGATCGAGTTTGTTTATATATTTTTTTTTTTTTTTTTTTTTTTTAGAAACATTATGGAAAAACGGCGGAATGAAATCAAATGTAACTTTTAGGATATGTGGGCGCGGGTCTAAAAAGGAAGTGATTTAAATTTGGAAGTAAAGTCTACAAGTTTGACCGGGGAAACGGAAGGTCAGGGATTTTAACAGGGCGAGTGCTAGAGTGTGAAATTAGTCGCGCCATTACCGTAGACTTTATTTCGGAGTTTGTCGAGTGCTAGAGTGTGAAATTAGTCGCGTCACTACCGTAGACTTTATTTCGGAGTTTCACGGGGCAAGTTGGAATCAATATTTAGCAGTACTAAAATGACTGCTTTCGCCCGATGTTTGTTGTCCCCTGCACCACTTGTTGTTGTCGTTTGTGGTGGTGGTGGAGAGAAGTTATGTTTGTGTTTGTCTGCTGGTTTGTCTCTGTCCATGTGTGTGTTGTTTGTTTGTCTGTGTCTGGCTTTCTTTTTGTTTGTCTGTCTGTGTGTCTGTCAGTCTGTTTGTTTATCTGTCTGTCTGTTTGCCTGTCTTTCTGTCTATTGGTTTGTCTGTCTTACTCTGTTCGTCTGTTTGTTTGTCTGTCTGTCTGTCTACTGTCAGTGTATGTGTGTGTGTGTGTGTGTGTGTGTGTGTGAGAATGTCTTTCTGTCTGCTGTCTGTTTTTGTTTGTCTCCGTGTGTGTGTGTGTGTGTGTGTGTGTGTGTGTGTGTGTGTGTGTGTGTGTGTGTGTGTGTGTGTGTGTGTCTGCTGTCTGTCTGTCTTTGTGTTTGTTTGTCTGTTTGTCACTCTGCTCTGTGTGTGTGTGTGTGTGTGTGTGTGTGTGTGTGTGTGTGTGTGTGTGTGTGTCTGTCTGTCTGTCTGTCTGTCTGTCTGTCTGCTGTGTGTGTGTGTGTGTGTGTGTGTGTGTGTGTCTGTCTGTCTGTCTGCTGAGTGTGTCTGTCTGGTGTCTGCGTGTGTGTGTGTGTGTGTGTGTGTGTGTGTGTGTGTGTGTGTGTGTATATATATATATGTGTGTGTGTGTGTATATATATGTGTGTGTGTGTGTGTGTGTGTGTGTGTGTGTGTGTGTGTGTGTGTGTGTGTACAAGATATGTCAAAAACTTGTCATCAGGTATCAGTAATATTTGGTGGACAGGTGGCCAATGGATCAAGGAACAGTGGGGTATATTCTCAGGTGGGGGTATGCTGTCTGTGAACCCTTGTCAGGTGGAGGTATGCTGTCTGTGAACCCTTGTCAGGTGGGGGTATGCTGTCTGTGAACCCTTGTCAGGTGGGGGTATGCTGTCTGTGAACCCTTGTCAGGTGGGGGTATGCTGTCTGTGAACCCTTGTCAGGCGGGGGTATGCTGTCTGTGAACCCTTGTTAGTTGTTATCTTGGGTCCAGGGTCGTCCGAAATGTGGAACCCGGTGGACTGCAGGAGGGAGCTGATTCTCTCTCTCTCTCCCTCTCTCTCTCTCTCTCTCTCTCTCTCTCTCTCTCTCTCTCTCTCTCTCCGTTTATGCATTTGTTTATCTGCCTGTGTATATTCTATCTATCTGTCTATCTGCCTGTCTATCTATCTATGTTTGCCAATGTATCTATTATAGCTACCGGTGTATATCTATCTATGTATCTATCTATCTGTCTATTAATCTATTATTTCTTTCGATGTATATTCTGTCTATCTCAAACTCAGTCTATCTATCTGTCTATCTATCTGTCAGTGTCTTTGTTTATGTAGATATTCTCTCTCTCTCTCTCTCTCTCTCTCTCTCTCTCTCTCTCTCTCTCTCTCTCTCTCTCTCTCTCTCAAATAGGCTTCTTTCTCTCATAACAACCATTTCGGGATCAAAGAGTCTTTACATGGCATCACTGAGAGAGAGAGAGAGAGAGAGAGAGAGAGAGAGAGAGAGAGAAATATGAAGTTAAAGAGGCATAGAAATAAAGTGAGAAAATGAGTGTGTGTGTGTGTGTGTGTGTGTGTGTGTGTGTGTGAGAGAGAGAGAGAGAGAGAGAGAGAGAGAGAGAGAGAGAGATGAAGTTAAAGAGGCATAGAAATAATGTGAGAAAATGTGTGTGTGTGTGTGTGTGTGTGTGTGTGTGTGTGTGAGAGAGAGAGAGAGAGAGAGAGAGAGAGAGGTATAGTTCAGTTACCCCTCTCCCGTTTTTTATGGAGTAGGGAAAATGTGCGACAAAAGAAAACGGGATGAACGAACCATAACGAAGAACAGTGAGCAAGAGGGAGAATAAGTGAATTAATTTGTATTGTCCTAGCGCTGGGATTTTGAATGAAGGGATAATTTTATAATGCATATCGTGTTTTTTTTTCCTCTCTCTCTCTCTGTACTATACCTACCTGTGTATGTGACTCTGTACATGTATGTTGCATGTGTATATGTATGCACGCCTGTACACATACCCATATCTCTATACATGCTTACCTATCACGTACATGCAGTAGGTCTACGGCTACATGTGCGTGAATATACACACATATGTATAGATATATACGTCTGTGTGTGTGTGCATATGTGCCTCTCATGTACTGACTCATTTCGGTACATGTAATAATAATTCCTTCGGTACTGTGATACCGATTCCTATGTACTGTGATACCGATTTCGTTTTCCTCAGGCACCCCTCCTTGCTTGACCTACAGGGGCAGTGTTCCCCAGAATGTTGCAGTTTGTACTGAATGGTAAAGAAAGGACCTAAAAAAAAAATATTAATTCATTTATTATATGTATTTTATCTATTTATATCTATTTATCTCTACCTGTTGGTTCTAGAATTATCGTTTGGTTATTTTTTACTTCTGTCTGTGTTTGTGTATGTCTGTCTGTCTATCCATCCAGTTCTATATCTGTCTATCTGTCTATTTAGCTGTCTCTGTACCTGTCTGTCTATCTATCTGTCTATTTAACTGTCTCCGTACCTGTCTGTCTATCTGTCTGTCCATCTACTTATCTATCTACCAAGCTATGTCTGTCTATCAGTCTATCTATATCTATCTGTCAGTCTGTATCAATCAGTTATCTATCTATTTATTATTTATCTATCTTTTATATCTTTATTTCTTTATGTAGATTATCAGATTATCATTTATTATTATTAACTCATTTATTGTCTTGTTTATTATTTATTTTTCGTATTATCATTATTAAAATTATTCTTTATGATGGGTGTGGCCGTCTACCATCCACTCACTTGATGTAGTAGTCCTTTGAATATCGTTTTCTGTTAGTGATAGTGGGAATGAATGTACTCTCTCTCTCTCTCTCTCTCTCTCTCTCTCTCTCTCTCTCTCTCACACACACACACACACACACACACACACACACACACACACACACACTACCTCGCCCCCAATACTTCATCATGTAACCCGCAATTAACAGCCCTTCATGACCCAGTGGCCACGTACACCTCCCTTTGTTAATTCCGGCTTGTGTAGTAGACAGTTATTATTATTATTATTATTATTATTATTATTATTATTATTATCATTATTATTATTATTGTTGTTGTTGTTGTTGTCGTTCTTGTTTTTGTTCTTGCTCTTATTGTTCATATTATTATTATGGAAAAAGGCTGTGATTGTACCCCTGTACAAAAATAAAGGTGAACGAAGTGAGTGCAAGAATTATCGTGGCATAAGCTTACTGAGTGTGGTAGGGAAGGTGTATGGAAGAATTGTTATACAGAAAGTAAGAGAGATATCAGAAGTCCTAGTGAGTGATGAACAGGGTGGCTTTAGGAGTGGCAGAGGACGTGTGGACCAAATATTTGCAGTGAGACAGATAGTGGAGAAGGCTTGTGAGGAGGACCATAAGGTGTTTATGGCATTCATGGATCTCGAAAAAGCATATGACAAAGTGGACAGAGAAGGATTGTGGAAAGTTTTGCGCATGTACGGTGTAGATGGTAGGCTGCCAGGTGCCGTCAAGAGTTTTTATGATGGTAGCGAAGCATGTGTAAGGGTTAATTGGCATCTGAGTGAATGGTTCACGATCAGTGTGGGCGTGCGACAAGGTTGTGTGATGTCCCCATGATTGTTCAATGTATATATGGATGGGGTGATGAGAGAAGTAAAAACACGAGTAATGGAGAGAGGGATGGCGTTGGTAATGAAAGGTGATGGATGGAATATCTCAAATTTGTTGTATGCTGATGATGCAGTACTGCTTGCAAGTACCGGACAAGAACTTTGTAGGCTAGTGCAGTGTTTTGCTGATGTCTGTAAGCGTCGTTCCTTGAGAGTAAATGTAGAGAAGAGTAAAGTGATGGTTATTGAGAGAGATGGTGACTCCCAGTGCAATGTAACAGTGAATGGAGAGAGACTGGAATTGGAGAGAGAGTTCAAATACCTGGGTACAGTGATAGAAAAGAGAGGAAAATGTGCAAAAGAAGTTGAAGGAAGAGTGACAAGGAAGAAATGTAGCTGGTGCAATGAAGGCCTTGATTAGAAACAGAGGCTTGAGTGTTGCAGCTGCACCAGGCTTACATGAGGGAGTGTTAGTGCCAACTTTAACGTCTGGATGTGAGACGATGGTGTGGCATGAAAATGAAAAGTCAAGAGTAAGAGCAGTGGAGATTGGGCTGCTGAGGAATGTATCTGGAGTACTGAGGGTGGATAGGATACGAAATAATGTGATTCGTGAAAGATGTGGAGTGAGGAAGTCGGTGGACACCAGAATTGAAGAGAGTGTCCTGAGATGGTATGGTCATGTGGAAAGAATGGATAACAATAGAGTGGTGAAGAAGGTATATCTGAGCGAATTCGAAGGAGGGAGGAGGCGAGGTAGGCCAAGGAGAAGGTGGAGAGATATGGTGGATGAGTGTGTGAGGAAGAGAGGTCTGGAAGTCGGTGAGGCTATGGAACTGACAGGAGATCGAGCTGGCTGGATGAATTTTGCGAGGAGAAGCGCATGATCAGGGATTTTTGACACCCCTCTTTAACGTGGCAGCGTCTGGATTGACTCTGTCAGATACGATTGTGTGAAGCTACAGATCGTGGTGAATGTTTTTGGCGTATCCGATAGAGCCAGGATTCCGAGGGCTTGAATGATGAGCGAATGGAAGCGTGGCCCATTGGATTGGGCAATTTTGGGCTGTCTGGACATTGCTACTCCTCACCCTGCCCTTGGGTGGGAAAGGAGGTCCGGATGATGATGATGATGATGATTACTACTACTACTACTACTACTACTAGCCCACACTCACCCCAGCCTCTCTCACGTACTTAATTACGTGATTAATAATTTTATGGCGCTGGTAATTGCAGAGAGAGAGAGAGAGAGAGAGAGAGAAGGAAGAGGAAGGGAGCATAATTAGAGAGAATAAACAAAGAATACGACGGGATGAGAGAGAGAGAGAGAGAGAGAGAGAGAGAGAGAGAGAATAAACAAGGAACAGGAAGGGAGCATAGCTAGAGAGAGAGAGAGAGAGAGAGAGGTCATTAGAGAAAGACCTTCAAGAATTCCTCAGAAGAAATGATAAATATAGAAGGGTGTGGGAGTGAGGAAGAGGTGGACCGAGGAAGAGATGGAGAGATGGAAAATGAGAGACTGACTAGGAGAGTTTATGCGAGTGAGGGAGGGGAGACCAAGGATGAGATGTGATGGAATTTTTTTTTTTATGCGAGGAAGAAGGAACCAAAGGCCATGAGCCCGCAGTAACAGTTCCCTCCAAGAGAAAAACAAAATACAAAAGAGAGCCAAATTCAAGATCCGATCATTTTGAGATGCCTCGACACACTGCGTTTGAAAGACTGGAGATCATAGGCAGCAGGAAATACAGACAGAGGGAGACAGTTCCAGAGCTGACCTGTTGCATAAATGAAAGACTGGGAGTAACGGTTAACTCTTGCATTAGAGAGTTGGACAGAAAAGGGATGAGAGTTTGCTGCCAGACGGGTGCTACGCGCCCGTCGTAGAGGTGGAGGAATGCAAGCAGACAGTTCAGAGGAGCAGTGACCATTAAAGTAGCGATAGAAATGAGATAAAGATGCAACAGTGCGACGAAGAGACAGAGGTTGAAGGGAGTCAGTAAGAGGAGGAGAGTTAATGAGACGAAAAGCCTTTGACTCCACCCTATTGAGAAGAGCTGTATGTGGGGAGCCTCCCCATACATGAGAGTTTAATCCACACAGGGGCGGATAAAACCCCTGTATAGAGTCAACAATTGTGTAGGGGTAAAGAAAGAGCGGAGTCAGCTTAGCACACCCAATCTCTTGGAAGCAGATTTAACAAGAGATGTAATATGATCTTTCCAAGATAAGTCCCGAGTAAATGAAACCCCAAGCATGTTCAAGGATGATGCAGGATTAAGCTGAATATTATTAAACATTAGTGGGTATACCTGTGGAAGATTTTGTCGGGTTGATAGGTGTAAGAACTGAGTCTTAGATGCATTAAAAACAACCAGATTATTTTTACCCCAGTCAGAGATACGAGCCAAGTCAGACATTAGGTGTGCCATAGCCTCATCCCTTGTTTGTTGAAGTAACCACTGAGATGGACGTTGTGGGAACCGAATGGAAAGGTGAAGGGTGGAGTCATCAGCTTATGAGTGGATAGGGTTAGATGTACAGCTTAGAAGATCATTGATGAATAAAAGGAAGAGAGTTGGTGATAGGACAGAGCCCTGAGGAACACCACTGTTGATAGATCTAGGAGAAGAACGATGGCCGTCTACAACAGCGGCTATAGAACGACCAGAAAGGAAGCTAGCGATGAAGGCACAGATAGAAGGATAGAAACCGTAGGAGGGCAGTTTGGAAATTAAAGATTTATGCCAGACTCGATCGAAAGCCTTTGAGATGTCAAGTGCAATGGCAAAGCTTTCGCCAAAGTCCCGAAAGGAGGATGACCAGGAGTCTGAAAGGTAGGTGAGAAGATCGCCAGTGGAGCGTCCCTGACGGAACCCGTACTGACGATCGGAAAGAAGGTTGTGATAGGAAAGATGCCTTAAAATTTTTCTATTGAGAATTGACTCGAAAACTTTTGAAATACAGGACATTAAAGCAATTGGACAATAGTTGGAGGGTTGGGAGTGGTCACCCTTCTTTGGGACTGGCTGAATGAGAGCAAACTTCCAGCAAGAAGGAAAGGTACAAGTTGACAGACAAAGGCGAAAGAGTTTGCCTAGGCAGGGTGTAAGCACAGAAGCACAGTTCTTGAGAACAACAGGAGGGACCTCATCAGGCCCATATGCCTTGTTAGTATTGAGGCCAGTGATGGCAGAAAATACATCAACTGAAGAAATTTTAATGTCAGCCATGAGGAAGTCAGAGGGGGGAAGTGATGGAGGAACAGCACTGGAATCGTCTAAGGTGGAATTGGAGGAGAAAGTCTGTGCGAAGAGATTTGCTTTATCAGTAGAAGAAATAGCTACAGAACCATCAGAGTAGAAAAGAGGAGGGAAGGATGATGAGGTAAAGTTGTTAGAAAGATTTTTGGCAAGGTGCCAGAAGGAGCGGGAAGAATTCGAGTTGGAGAGTTGAGTGCATTTAGTATGGATGAAATTATTTTTAGTAGAGCGAAGAACAGACTTAGCACGATTCCGGGCAGAAACGTAAAGATGATGTGATTCAGGGGTGGGTTGGCTCCGGTACCTTTTATAGGCCCTCTCCTTGTTGCGGACGGCATTAGAACAAGCGTGATTAAACCAAGGCTTTCTTGCGTTAGTCAAAGGATATGAGAAAGGAATGTATGCTTCAATGCCCGA